>NW_023260104.1:50589-60363 GCF_009762535.1 Notolabrus celidotus
GTTAAAGTTTTATTTCCAGAAGACGTAGGATTAGAAATCTTCACTTTAATAATCTGAAAGTCTTCTGTCATGGTTCCTTCCTCCTCCTGAGTCTCCCTGTGGATGAACCTCAGAGGTACAGGTGTTTCTGTGCCTCACGTCGGGGCGGGTCGCTGTTTGTAGAAGTCTAAAGGAGACAAACAGACAGTTTGTTCATTATTCTAATTTCCTCTAATGACTGCACGGCTGATGCATCACCATCTGGCAACAACACACACACACACACACACACACACACACACTCACACACTCACGCTGCTGTGTTAATGCAGCCATTGAATCTAATGACAACGCACCGCTTGTCGTAATGAGACTCCAGTTTGTCTCACACGAATCAGAAGCAAAGCATGATGGGTAAATTGGCTCATTGGCTGCAATTAGCTTCTTGTCTTCATGGTAATGACTCGAGTGTTTGTCCTTATGTGCGGTTAACCTCACAGGACGGCGTCCTCCTGCAGACGAGGAGGACAAGGAAGAGGAGGAGGAGGAGGAGGTGAAAGTAAATGTGATGTTGGGTTGCCAGATAGTAAATAAAGAAGCCGCCGGGTTGCCAGGTCATCAGCGAGATGCTCCTCTGCAAATTGGGTTGTAACTCAGCACGGTGAATCATGTCAACTTTGTGTGTGTGTGTGTGTGTGTGTGTGTGTCTGAGTGTGAGAGTGTGAGGCTGAGGCACTTGAACTGAATTGGCCCCCTGGTACCCACAATGCATCTGGAGCTGGCAGCGGCGTGTGAGTGTCCGTCTGTGTGTTTAAACCTGACGATGCCTCGGTGTCGCTCACAGCTGCTTCTCTGTGACCCTGATGGAGGAGCAACAGGAGGAGGAGGATCCACGTCAGGCTGTGAGGAGCAGAGTCCAGGGTTACTACAGCTACAACCTAATGTTACCATGACAACAGAGGGACACACCTGACACCTGTACTTCAACCTGTTTTTCTTACATGAAACACGGTTTGCAATGTTTGCTACTGTTACTTCCGTGCAGCCTGACCTCGGCATTAGACGTTCACTTTTCAGGAACTTTAATGAGTTAAAATGTGCCATAAGGTGCATTTGGACCAAGAGTCCCGGGGTCTTTTAGCTCCCAGAACTACTTTCCCCTGAACTAAAAGGTTCCTGGTCCCCCATTGTTGTCTGCGTTTCGACCGCTGGCTGAAGTCCCGGGTAGATTGTGTAAATCAGGCCAGAGACGTATGGAGGAAACACACCAGACCAGTAGAGGGCAGTAACACAAAGAGGAATGCCATTCATCACAGAAGGAAAAACAATGACTGTGAATGGTTTTTGGAAAAATATGAAAAAAATTTTTTTTGACAAAACAATTTTGACAAAAAAAATAAAATTCTGAAAAAAAAAAATGTGAAATTTTTTCTTTACAAAAGAAATTCTGAAAAAAAAAATTTGAAAAAAATTTTGGAAAAAAAATTTTTGAAAGAAAATTTGTGAAAAAAAAAAATTGACAAAATGTTTTTGTCTAAAAGTTGATTTTCCTCAAATTTGAAATTGTGCACCAAAAGCAGAAAAAACCTGAAAAAGTGAAAATTTTGCGCCTGCTGTTAAAAACATTTAAAAAGCAAAGAATGAATCAACACAACAGTTAGCCTGTTAGCATGAAGAGACTCAGCTGGTCTGTTTTAGATGGTGCTATATTTCATCACAGATGGATTCACTGAATCAACACGTGAGAGGAGATAAGCGCGAGTAGCAAAGACGTTTCAACACGCCTTTAAAATCCTTTTGAACTCAAAAAGCCGTGATCGCAGAGATCGGCCGGTGTTTTGGTTTAAACGGCGACCCTGTTAACTGGAGACTCTCAGCCGGATGCATCCCTCATAAACATTGACAAAAAATTGACAAAAAAAATGTTACTAAAAAAAATGTTACTTACTAAAAAATGAAAAAAAAAAAAGTTTTGAAAAAAAAAAGTTGGAAAAAAAAAGTTTTGAAAAAAAAAAATTTGAAAAAAAAAAGTTTTGAAAAAAAAAATTTGACAAAAAAAAAATTGACAAAAAAAATATTTGACAAAAAAGTTGATCCAGAGCCTGTCGAAAATTTTATTTTCTTCAAATTTGAAATTTTGCTCCAAAAGCAGAAAAACCTGCGCCTGCGGTTAGAAACATGGAAAAAGCAAAGAATGAATCAACACAACAGTTAGCCTGTTAGCATGAAGAGACTCAGCTGGTCTGTTTTAGATGGTGCTATATTTCATCACAGATGGATTCACTGAATCAACACGTGAGAGGAGATAAGCGCGAGTAGCAAAGACGTTTCAACACGCCTTTAAAATCCTTTTGAACTCAAAAAGCCGTGATCGCAGAGATCGACCGGTGTTTTGGTTTGAACGGCGACCCTGTTAACTGGAGACTCTCAGCCGGATGCATCCCTCATAAACATTGACAAAAAATTGACAAAAAAAATGTTACTAAAAAAAATGTTACTTACAAAAAATTGAAAAAAAAAAAGTTTTGAAAAAAAAAAGTTGGAAAAAAAAAGTTTTGAAAAAAAAAGTTTTGAAAAAAAAAATTTGACAAAAAAAAAAATTTGACAAAAAAAAAATTTGACAAAAAAGTTGATCCAGAGCCTGTCGAAAATTTTATTTTCTTCAAATTTGAAATCTTGCTCCAAAAGCAGAAAAACCTGCGCCTGCGGTTAAAACCATGTAAAAAGCAAAGAATGAATCAACACAACAGTTAGCCTGTTAGCATGAAGAGACTCAGCTGGTCTGTTTTAGATGGTGCTATATTTCATCACAGATGGATTCACTGAATCAACACGTGAGAGGAGATAAGCGCGAGTAGCAAAGACGTTTCAACACGGCTTTAAAATCCTTTTGAACTCAAAAAGCCGTGATCGCAGAGATCGGCCGGTGTTTTGGTTTAAACAGCTACCCTGTTAACTGGAGACTCTCAGCCGGATGCATCCCTCATAAACGTCTTTAGACCATCATTAAATATCTGATGAGGATATTTAGAAATCTTAATAAAAACTAAACTAGTTTGCATTCCCAGGAACTCCCTCTGTGTTTCAACAGCTGTGTAAACTCCACAAACACTGACACGTTCAGCTGAAGGGCTCCAGTTTACAGGGTCACTTTTAAAAGCGGAACACCGGGAGTAGAGACGCATTCACGGTGGGCTGAGAGAAGACTACTGTTACAAGCTGCTAAATCAAGAGAATCACAGCTTCTTCTTTTGAAAAGTACACACACATACAAAAAAGATAGAACAAATAAAAACTAATGAAAGAAAGAGAAATCAAGAGAATCACAGATGTGTGTGATGTTATTGTGGACGGAGGGAGGAATAAAAACACTGAGGTTAATCTACCAATCAGACACGTTCAGCATTGCAGGCCCCGCCCCCTGAAAGTCCTGGGACCTTTGAAAAGTACTACCCCACTAGCAGGGGCTTTTTAGGGGGGAGATTATCTACCCCTGAACTAAATGTAGACCCTGGGTCCACCAGTCCAAACACTCATAGTTCAGGGGAAAGTTCCTAGTTAATTTAAAATCAGAACCTGGTTTATTTCTCCCTTATGGAGCTCGTACAGAGACGTTGGTGTATTTGTCGTTTAAAATCTCCTGGATGAGTCTGAGCTCTTTTTTTTAAAGAAACAAACAGAAACCAGTCAGAGAGGAGCATCATGTTCTCTCTCCTGCTGGATAAACGCTCTGTGTTCCTCAGCGAGGCGAGGAAGAGGAGGACGGTGTTTACTGGACGACTCACTTCCCGGCAATTCTCCCTTCCTCGTCTCCCCCGAGGCGTTCCTGTAAATGTTTGTGTCTGGAAAACATCCAAGATACAAATATTTTATCACATTCATCTCATTTTCCATCCTGTCATGGCTGCTGGTGGAATAGTCCTGCATCCATTCAGAGTCCCAGTCTGAGGCGGGTTTTTACTGGGAGACACATACACACACACACACACACACACACACACACACACACACACACACACACACACACACACACACACACACACACACACACACACACACACACACACACAGCCTCATTCATCTTCCCTCAGCCTCATCTGCATACATTTAAATACGGAGGATAAACAGTGAAGTGTTACTTTGTTAGCGCAGCATTCAGAGCCTGGATTGGATGCTGTTGTATGTAATGTAAAAGAGAAATGCTCAATTACTCCTGTGTGTGTGTGTGTGTGTGTGTGTGTGTGTGTGTGTGTGTGTGTGTGTGTGTGTGTGTGTGTGTGTGTGTGTGTGTGTGTGTGCTATGCTATGCTAATAATTCCACAGAGGGTCGAGGCAATCAAAAAGCTCTCACTTTTAATCAGCGTCACACGGAGCAGCACACACACACACACCAACTGTTGAAGGCGGGTTGACTGCAGCAGCACGGTGCAAATACCTCACACATTAGACCAATAAGTGGCTGCATGTGAGCGTGTTGACATGTCTACACACACACACACACACACACACGCACATGTGCACGCTGCATCTTTACACACACACACACACTCGCCTGCATGCTCACACTGCTGTGAGTAAATGTGAAAATAAACAACAGGAGCGGCTCATCCAGCTCTCACACAGAGGAGAGAAGCAATCTGTTTTAGGTTTGTACACTGAGCTGTCACACACACACACACGTCGTGCAAACACACACTCTGCAGCAGCTCTGTTTGTGTCTCTTTTCAGGTCTCTGATGTGATCCGAGATTGCCGCCTTCAGCTCCAAACACCGACAGGCAGATGGGAGGAAAAACAGGGAAAAGGGGAAGTTGACAAATAAGAGAGCAACACAAGAAAACAAACACGTCGTTTGAAGGTAAATCCTCTTTGTTTAAATCTCATGATGTTTGAATCAAAGTTCAACAAGTTCTGAATCACTCAGGTCCATGCTTCAGCCTGCAGCCATGAAACAGGCTGTAGTGACTGCAGGTCCATGCTTCAGCCTGCAGCCATGAAACAGGCTGTAGTGGCTGCAGGTCCATGCTTCAACCAGCAGCCATGAAACAGGCTGTAGTGGCTGCAGGTCCATGCTTCAACCTGCAGCCATGAAACAGGCTGTAGTGGCTGCAGGTCCATGCTTCAACCAGCAGCCATGAAACAGGCTGTAGTGGCTGCAGGTCCATGCTTCAACCAGCAGCCATGAATCAGGTTGTAGTGGCTGCAGGTCCATGCTTCAACCTGCAGCCATGAAACAGGCTGTAGTGGCTGCAGGTCCATGCTTCAACCAGCAGCCATGAAACAGGCTGTAGTGGCTGCAGGTCCATGCTTCAACCAGCAGCCATGAAACAGGCTGTAGTGGCTGCAGGTCCATGCTTCAACCTGCAGCCATGAAACAGGCTGTAGTGGCTGCAGGTCGGTGCTTCAGCCGGCAGCCATGAAACAGGCTGTAGTGGCTGCAGGTCGGTGCTTCAACCTGCAGCCATGAAACAGGCTGGAGTGGCTGCAGGTCCATGCTTCAACCAGCAGCCATGAAACAGACTGTAGTGGCTGCAGGTCGGTGCTTCAGCCTGCAGCCATGAAACAGGCTGTAGTGACTGCAGGTCCATTCTTCAACCAGCAGCCATGAAACAGGCTGTAGTGGCTGCAGGTCCATGCTTCAACCTGCAGCCATGAAACAGGCTGTAGTGGCTGCAGGTCCATGCTTCAACCTGCAGCCATGAAACAGGCTGTAGTGGCTGCAGGTCCATGCTTCAACTTGCAGCCATGAAACAGGCTGTAGTGGCTGCAGGTCCATGCTTCAACCAGCAGCCATGAAACAGGCAGTAGTGGCTGCAGGTCCATGCTTCAAACAGCAGCCATGAAACAGGCTGTCGTGGCTGCAGGTCCATGCTTCAACCTGCAGCCATGAAACAGGCTGTAGTGGCTGCAGGTCGGTGCTTCAGCCGGCAGCCATGAAACAGGCAGTAGTGGCTGCAGGTCCATGCTTCAACCTGCAGCCATGAAACAGGCTGTAGTGGCTGCAGGTCCATGCTTCAACCAGCAGCCGTGAATCAGGCTGTAGTGGCTGCAGGTCCATGCTTCAACCAGCAGCCATGAATCAGGCTGTAGTGGCTGCAGGTCCATGCTTCAACCAGCAGCCATGAATCAGGCTGTAGTGGCTGCAGGTCCATGCTTCAACCAGCAGCCATGAAACAGGCTGTAGTGGCTGCAGGTCCATGCTTCAACCAGCAGCCATGAAACAGGCTGTAGTGGCTGCAGGTCCATGCTTCAACCAGCAGCCATGAAACAGGCTGTAGTGGCTGCAGGCTGATGCTTCAACCAGCAGCCATGAAACAGGCTTTAGTGGCTGCAGGTCCATGCTTCAACCTGCAGCCATGAAACAGGCTGTAGTGGCTGCAGGTCCATGCTTCAACCTGCAGCCATGAAACAGGCTGTAGTGGCTGCAGGCTGATGCTTCAACCAGCAGCCATGAAACAGGCTTTAGTGGCTGCAGGTCCATGCTTCAACCTGCAGCCATGAAACAGGCTGTAGTGGCTGCAGGTCCATGCTTCAACCTGCAGCCATGAAACAGGTTGTAGTGGCTGCAGGTCCATGCTTCAACCAGCAGCCATGAAACAGGCTGTAGTGGCTGCAGGCTGATGCTTCAACCAGCAGCCATGAAACAGGCTTTAGTGGCTGCAGGTCCATGCTTCAACCTGCAGCCATGAAACAGGCTGTAGTGGCTGCAGGTCCATGCTTCAACCTGCAGCCATGAAACAGGTTGTAGTGGCTGCAGGCTGATGCTTCAACCTGCAGCCATGAAACAGGCTGTAGTGGCTGCAGGCTGATGCTTCGGTAATATCCTAGTCTCCTCTGTGTTCAGTAGGTGAAGGTAAAGAAAAGAAAAACAATTAATACATAAATAAATGAATAAATAAGTAAAAAAACAAAAAGTCACAAATAAGAACACATTCTTTATTCCAGTGAGTCTTTGCAGCTGCAGAGGTCCAGGTTTGGAGTGTTGTTCCTTTAAATCATTCCCACTTTAAAGTTTGGCCCAGGAACGATTCTGTGAGCCCTCTTTGAGTTTCTGTTTCTCCCCTCCTGGATTAATCCCTGCCTCTTCTTCCAGCGTCTGCAGAAGCCTCCTCTGTTCTCCCGTCTCTCTCCCCGTCCTCCTGAAACCCGGAGTGACATCAAGTAGATGCCATCGATCCCGAAGCGGGGCTCTCTGAGGACAACCTGCCACCGGGCGCGGCAGCTTAAACAGCCAGGAGGTAGGTTTTATTTATATGTTCCTGCATCTCTTCTGTCTCAGAGCTGTAGCAGGGATCTCAGAGAGACCTGTTTGCTGTGACAGACCAAGGCCTCAGAGAGAGAGAGAGAGAGAGAGAGAGAGAGAGAGAGAGAGAGAGAGAGAGAGAGAGAGAGAGAGAGAGAGAGACAGAGAGAGAGAGGACCCCATATTCTGATGAAGTCAGGAAAAGTTAGAAAACTGTACTTCACCAATAAAGCGGCTGTCATGCTGATTTATGTACCTGCCGATACCCGAGTAGAGATGTGACTTTGACATCAGATGAAGTGAAACTTGACCAGAGAGTGAAAAATGGATTCAAGACCATGTTTGCTCTTTTTTTATTAAAGACAATACGACCTTTAAGGAGTCTGAAGGAGAAACACTCTGACACAGCTGCATGGAGACACTCAAATACTGTCTCAGTACACACAACAGAGGGGTGTTAGTACGAGAGGGTACCAAAACACAGACTTTTAAATGTGTAACAAAAATCAAACAGATGTTGAAGCAGACCTATGTTGGACTAAACCATATCATGATGAAAACAACCCTGACCATGTGACAAAGAGGAAAAGATATTATGTAGGGTACCTTGAAACAGACTGTGTATGCAAGAGAACAAAATGAAGTTGCTGAAGGAGCCCAGAAACAAAGAATGGAAGAAAACTGAAAACAAAGGGTACCTATAAACACACTCTGACGGTTTTATTTAAAGATAAAAACAAAAACAAAATAAGGTACCTTAAAATAGCTGCCAGACAGGATGAACAAGATGCTTAAAACAGAACAAAGTATGTGTTACAAACAAAGAAAGAAGATATTGAAGGGTACTTTAAGACGTGCTTTAACACATTTTACAAAGGTAAAAAAAACTTTAATGGACCTTGAGATATAATTGGGGAAAAAAGTGAAGGGTACATAGAAACGTATTATAGTTGAGGGATAAAAACTTTTAACAAATTTAACAACCTTTTGGAAAAATAGAAAACAGACTCTAATGGGTCAGAAAGGAGGGTACCTTAAAACAGCTGTTATTTATGTGTCAGACAGGATGAACAAATTGTTAAAGGGAACCTTAAAACGGAACAAATTATGATTTAAAAAGGAAGAAAGAACACATTAAAGGGTACCAAAGACATAGTTTACCAAATTTGAAAAAGGTAAATAAATCTAAAGAGGTACCTCGACTTAAAAGGGGAAAAAGTAAATGCTGAAAGTGAAGGGTACATCGAAACATATCTAATTATTTATGAAACATTTAATACGGCTTTTAAGAAACATAGAAAACAGACACTAAAGGGTCAGAAAGGAAGAAAACAGAAGCTAAGGGTACCTTGAAACAGCTGTCAATAATGTGTGAGACAGGATGAAGAAGACGCCAAAGGGAACCTTAATACAGAACAAACCATGTGTTACAGAGGAAGACATTAAAGGGTACCATAAGACATGCATTAACACATTTTATAAAGGGAGAAAAAAAACAAAAGGTACCTCGAAATCAATAAATCATTAAATAAAGCGGGGTACCTGAACACATTAAACACTTATGAAAGGAAAAAAAACGAAGAAAACATTAAGGGAACCTTGACACAGCTGTCAATTACATGTCAGAGAGGATGAACAAGATACTGAAGGGAACCTTAGCACTGAACAAAACATGTGTCACAAAGAATGAAGACTTTAAATGGAACCAAAAGACAGGCCTTTGGACTTTAAAGAAAGGTACATTAAGCTGAAAAGGTACTTCCAAAAAAAGGAAGGGGAGGGGGTAAATACATACAGTGAAGGGTACAAAGAAACAGATCTCATTATTGATGAGGGATAAAAACAAATATTGCAACCTTTTAGAAAAGTAGAAAACAGACACTAAACGGTCAGAAAGGAGGAAAATAATGCTGAGGGTACCTTAAAACACACCTCACCATGTGTGAGGAAGGAGGAAGGGCTCACTGAAGGTCCTAACAAGGTGCCACAGGAGGAAACAGCTTAGGGAACCTAAAGACAGACATGCAAACTAACAATACAGATTTTATTACATTCAAGGAAAGAAGAAAACTTTAGCTTTAGGGTTCCTCGAGACGGATCGTACATGGCAGATAAAGGAAAGAGAACGCAGGAAATGATGATGTATGATAGGAAGGAAGAACTTCACACTGTGAACCTGGAGTCAGGTTTATTTGTGTTTGATTAAAGGAGAGAAGATGTTTCAGGGTTCCTCAAAACAGACCTACAGCATCTCAGAGAGGACGAACACACAGGATACAGAAACCTCAGATTAGAGCTCGTTGTGAATGTTGAGTTTGTCTGTCGTCAGCAGCAGAGAGTGATATTAAATGAGGGATGATGAAGACATTGTTTACAGCAGCTGTTCATCCCCCGGGTTCCTCGATCTGTCAGTCAATGAATCCAACAGAGAGCGCGTTAAAAACATCACAGCAGCAACAATATGCTGAGAATCTGAAGCCCACGCTACACTAAGCTCTGCTGCATCCCACTGTTTACACACACACACACACACACACACACACACACACACAC
>NW_023260105.1:0-58980 GCF_009762535.1 Notolabrus celidotus
TATCATACATACTGATGACTTCAACGTTGCTTTCTGTAGTTAAATAAATCAGACCCTGTCCTCGGATCAGTTTTTGCAGGATCACCTGTTCCAGACGTTGGTACAGGAACCACCTCTCCTTTAGTTTTCTGGTTCAGTTCTTCAGTCTGATATTTTCTGTCCCAGAAACAGACTCCAGCTGGTCCGTAGGCTCCAACACAGAGATGTGTTGTTTCCTGAAGTCAGATGTGCGCTTTGCATTTCATCACAGCTGCAAATGTCTGTCTGTGAGACGACATCTGCACTCGTAAACAGCTGCTTTGTAAAAGCGAGTCCCCGCTGACAGAGCTGTCACATTTCCTTAAAGATGAACATCTCCAACACGCCGAGTGGAAGCCTCCGAGGAGACGCTGGAGTGGATCTGGCAGACAGTCACCTCCTGGCAGAAACTCTGACACGTCTTCACGTGAACATGTGTTAACAGCAGTAGAGAACTCCGGCTGGGAGTGTAAGATGATTAATATATATGTGTGTGTGTGTGTGTGTGTGCAGGTGGAGATGGATGTGCAGCTGCAGGTGGAGCGGGAGGAGGAAGCGTCTCGGCAGGCCGTCCTGGAGCAGGAGAGGAGGGACCGGGAGCTGGCGCTGAGGATCGCTCAGAGCGAGTCCGAGCTCATCCCCGAGGAGGGGACCAACGACGCGGGGCTGCGCAGGTAACTCACACACACCTGCCATGTCTGTGTTCCATCAGCTCTGTGTCACAGTGTTTTATTAAGAGTGTGTGTGGTTACACCGAGAAGAAGAAGAAGGGAGCAGAACTTTGTCTCTACAAGTGGAGCAAAGTTTGGACGTCACCTGAGGGAAACACAAAAACAATGTGCAATTAAATTCTCAGTCATCGCCACATTCCTGCTTCTGTTTCCACTGTACCACATCCTGGTTTTTAATTGAGTCTCTGCACACGAGAGGGAAAGGTAGACTTCAGGTCCAGAGACTCTCAGGTGTGTGATCAGTACCATAGTTTTTGCAATATGCATCAAAAATGTACACGCACGTCTTGGCAACAGAAGCAGCGTTTTCTTCTCTCATCCAGACGAGTTAGCAACCTTTAAACTCTGGATTCAAATTGTAAGCATCCAAATATCTCGTTGTTGCATGATCGATATTTCATCCTTGGACGAGTTCTGCAGAATTAGTCTGGATCACAACCGTATCAGAGCGTCTGCATTAACCGGCGGCTTCCAGTTTCTGTGATCAGTCAGCAAAGACGATTACTTTGAAAACAACTTTCCTTAAATGTATTTATTTATTTATTATTTTAAAGGACCGTGCATATTAATTAAAGGTGACATATCATGCAAAATTTACTTTTTAAGGGTTCTCTACCTGAAATATGTGTCCCTGGCATGTCTACAAACCCCCCGAGAATGAAAAGACTCCATTCTGCCCCTGTTCTGATTTCTCCACCTTTCTGTAAATGTGTGCTGAAACCAGCCGTTTCAGTTTTCAGTGTTTCTGTTACGTAACAACAATATCCGGTCTGTAACAGGAAGTCAGAGCTCGGAGCTTGTTCAGCCCATAGACTGTATAAAATACAACTCAACCCCTCCTCCGTTTTTCATTCCCTGCACACATGTGTGCTAACAAGGAGCTTAGGAGGGAGGCATGCTAGTTGTAGGCTGTCTTAATAAACACAAAGGTCGCTTTGACTCCCCACGTCTGCAGATTTGAAGATCTAGTGGATGATTTTTATTTATCATGGATAAGTGCTAGCGCTAGTTAGCATAGCCACATAGCTACATGTTGGTAGCTGTGTACCAAGACACACGTCGACATACTGACAAATAAAACAACAAGAAACACTAAATCTGTGACCAATGGTTCAGAAAGGTCCTGCTGCAGGCGCCTCTCCGTCAGGATCAGATTCAGAGGGTTGAAGTAACGCGGGTCTGTGAGCAGCCGTGTATATTCAGCCAACATGTAAACATTAGATCAACGTGCTGGACAGCCGAGGCCACATCCACTTCCTGAGGGGGCGTGGTCAGAGAGAAAACAGACTGTTCTGATGAGGAATGAAGAAGAGGACTTTTCAGGCAGACCAGAATCTGATTTCAAAGTGTTTTTTTGAGCATAAACTTTAAAGACATGTTTTGGGGACCTCTTAGACCAATATATGTTGATGAAAAAAGCATGATATGTCACCTTTAACACTTCTGTAAATATACCAGAGTTAGCCAAAAGGCTAGTTTACATCTGTAGTCCCTTGCCAGATGTTAAAAAGGCTCCCTAAAAAAATGATTAAACGAAGATAAAATAGAGTCAAATAAAATCAAAGTAAGAAGGTAGAGGAGAAACCAAAACACAAACAAACAAACAAACAAGAGAAGGAAAGAAAAGTACAAATAGCACCATATGATTAAAAATGACTAAAAGCTTCATAAGGACATGATATGACCGTCTTTGAGAAAGTGTTCATGGACATAAAATACATGGTATCAATCATTAAACTAGCTGCATGCAGATCAAATGAGGCAACATGTAGACTGAGCGACTGGTGAGCACAACGAATAGACCACACAAGCAACAGGAAGTTAAGGAAAAACTAAAAAAACACAAGACAAATTTATTCAGAATGAACAGAATCTCACGTTAAATAAAGAACTTTAAAAAAAAATGGAGATAAAGGTTTAGATGACCGTTTTTTAAAATGCACGTCCATGAAGAAAGTAACATAGAGAGCCGTGAGACACGAAGAGTCCTCCTGAAGGCTCGGGCTCTGGAGGATCAAGTGGTCTTCATTCACATGTTGGTTTTCTCCACTTGAAACGTCCGTCCCCTAATGTATACCACCCGAATCAGGAAGCCGCTCACCGTTCCTCAGAGTCGTGTTTATCAGAGGTCTGCCCAAGCGGCAACCTCCCGTCTAAAATCTGCAGTTCATCGAGGATCCTCTTGAGGCTGACTCCAGAAGTACCTGAAGTCACACATGAATGGGAAAAAGCTGATCTTTACAGCAGAAATAAACATGTTTACAGCCTGGTTCAAAAGACAAGGGTAGTCTGGATGTGATGGAATTCATAAATAAACTGGACACAGAAGACTCAGAAGACTCAGGAGACTCAGGAGACTCTGATGGCTTGAGTTGAAATAGTTTATGTAGAGCTTGATCAAGGAGAAATAACATAACAGTACACAGGCAGGAGAGAGCAGAGCAATGCAAAGTCAGTTCTGTCAGACAAATCCTCAGGCATGTACCTTTATTCCCCTAAAGACGACACTACAGTAAGATAACCATGTTTGGACAATAGGAAACAAAACAATTGGGAAGAAGAGCGGTGCTCTAGTCTGGAGACAGGAAGTCGGTCACAACACACAGATAAAGACAGGAACAGGGAGAAAGACCTTCATTACTACACTGACACTGTCTCGTCTATCCCCCAGTAGCCACAGCTGCCACAGGAGAAGTTACTCATAAACATTCTTACATACATATATATAAGACTGTGAAAATTCCACAACACTGGATAGCTCATTTCTTGATCGGCTCACACTGTACGGGGTGATTTTTTTCACAACGCGGCAATTTGGAAGATATTGAGATTACTAGTCTTCCAATGAGAGGCTCAGCTGCCTGCAGGAACACTGCAGCTGTTGGCTAGGAGGCTCAAAGCCCCGCCTCTTTATGTCACACTGGCTCCACAGCAGCAATATGGCTGCCACCGATGATTGGTCTCAAACAGCTCTTCAGAAACAGATGGGTGACGCACGGATACTACATCCATATTTTATACAGTCTATGAGTTAGACACACTTCTGTTGCCAAACTGAACGTGCACGCCTACGTACATCATCGTGTGTACGAACTTTAAATGAGTCTTTAGGTTCTTCTTAAACATGCATGATGTTTGAAACAGTGGAAACAGAAAGCTTCTATGTGCAGGTCATGAAGTGAGGAGATGAAATGATTGCATGAACAGATCTGAAGGTGTTTTATTAAATCCTGTAACCTGACAGCTTGATTTAAAGTGACAGGATCACCTTCCCCTCACCTCTCCGTGTGTATTTACAAACTGAATATTTAACGCCTCTGACGTCCAAACAAAGCATCGATAATTCATCACCACCTGTCAGCTGTTCACCTCCTTCTTCTTCTTCTTCTTCTCTCATTCCTGGAGCTTTCTTTTGAAAATCTTTGCAGAGAGACGTGAACTTCCTGAAGAGTTCACACTGACTGTTTTAAAGGAGGAACCATCGACTGCATCCTCTCCTGTGTTTAACCATGCTCTTCTTTGTGTTTCTGTTTCTTCCTCCCAGTAACGGCTCCTCAGTTCCATCGTCCCCAGAGAGAGCAGCGTAAGACCCGGACACTCACCCTTTTGATTTACACCCTAACCCCGCCCTGCCTTTTAACCTGTTTCACACCATAACCCACCCCCTGCATGCTGTGACGATCTGCCAGCTGACACATTTTATGACCTGCAGTAGCTCCGGTTTATAGACGGCACCTCTCTTCCTTTATTTCTATTCCTCTTCTGGGATAGAAGAACTTTGGTTGTCCACGTTTGACCGAAGGAATCAGCACTTTTCAGTTTGAGCACCGAGTGATTGTCCCTCACCAGAAATGTGATCACAGCCAGAATTTATCAAACGTTATTCAGTCTGAACTTAAAGGCAAAACCTTCAACAGTAACTCTTTATAATTAGATTTGAAGAAGATGTTTGAGGCTTGGGATTTGGTTGCAAACCCTTCCTTTAAAGGTGACATATCATGCAAAATCAACTTTTTAATGGTTCTCTCCCTGAAATCTGTGTCCATGTCTACAAACCCCCTGAAAAGTCAAAGACTCCATTCTGCCCCTGTTCTGATTTCTCCACCTTTCTGTAAATGTGTGCTGAAACCAGCCGTTTCAGTTTTCAGTGTTTTTCATACGTCACAACGCCATCCGGTCTGTAACAGGAAGTCAGAGCTCGGAGCTTGTTCAGCCCATAGACTGTATAAAATACAACTCAACCCCTCCTCCGTTTTTCATTCCCTGCACACATGTGTGCTAACAAGGAGCTTAGGAGGGAGGCATGCTAGTTGTAGGCTGTCTTAATAAACACAAAGGTCGCTTTGACTCCCCACGTCTGCAGATTTGAAGATCTAGTGGAGGATTTTTAGTTTTCATGGATAAGTGCTAGCGCTAGTTAGCATAGCCACATAGCTACATGTTGGTAGCTGTGTACCAAGACACACGTCGACATGCTGACAAATAAAACAACAAGAAACACTAAATCTGTGACCAATGGTTCAGAAAGGTCCTGCTGCAGGCACCTCTCCGTCAGGATCAGATTCTGGATCAGTTTCAGAGGGTTGAAGTAACGCGGGTCTGTGAGCAGCCGTGTATATTCAGCCAACATGTAAACATTAGATCAACTTGACAGCCGAGGCCACACCCACTTCCTGAGGGGGCGTGGTCAGAGAGAAAACAGCCTGTTCTGAGGAGGGCTGAAGAAGAGGGTTTTACAGGCAGACCAGAATCTGATTTCAAAGTGTTTTTATGAGCAATAAACTTTAAAGACATGTTTTGGGGACCTCTTAGACCAATATATGTTGATGACAAAAGCGTGATATGTCACCTTTAAGTGGTAAATCCTTCACTTTCTTTCAGTTTTTATCTCTTTTATCTGGGTTCATAAAGTTGATAAAGTACAAACGTTTTTGGATCTACATGTTGGATAAGATTGCAGCCGTTAAAAGAGTTCAAATAGCTGCAACATGACCCTCTAAAGCACACGAGCACGGTCATTTAAAGGTCTTGTTTTTGTCCCTTTGAGAGTCAGACCTCTTAGTGAAAGTGTAAGATCCTTCTTTGAAACCAGAAACAGCTGCTACGTCGCTTTCCCCGAAGCCTCCAGACTCCGCTGACCAAATCAGTGATTTTACCTCACAGGATGTGGAGTCCATCGTCTCCGGCTCAGTGGCGGTTCTAGACCAATTTTACTGGGGGGGCCAGGCTGGGGCCAAGGGTGTTGTCAGAGGGACACATTCAACCCTGACAAAAGAGACTGAGAAGGGCGAGGACCGGCTGAGGACAAACTGGAAAAACATCAGAGCATCCCTTAATACTAGACATATATACTACTGTGTTCTAGATCAACATGCAGACTGACAGCAGCTGTTTGGATGTTTACACTCAACATGAGTCTCTTAGAGCTCTAAGGGACTGGAACCAAGTGCCACACGCATGTGGTCCGCATGTAACATCGGCGCGACACCAAAGCTCTTTTTATTGTATATTTGTTTGGTGTGGAGGGGGGCCCACAGGGTGGGTCCAGGTTCAGTTTTACAGGGGCACTGGCCCCTGTTGGCCCCTCCCCAGAACCGCCACTGCTCCTGCTTCTTCAGTTGGATAACTTTGAATCTGTTGGGTGTTATAAATATGTTATCTTGATTAATAACACAACAGATCAAGTATTCGTGGCAGCAGGAGACGAGCAGCTTCTCGTGCACATCCTAGTAAAATCATGTTTTGGTCAGTGGAGTTCGGCGTCTCTGCAGAGAGATGTCCATCAACTCCTGCACACAGACATCTAACGGACAAATTCCTTCAGATCCATGTCTGATCCATCACAGCTCCGGATCTGGAACAGGAAGTCAGGTTTCACCAAAACCAAATGAAAACATCCGGTTAATTTTCAGAATAAAACACTCTGTGTTATCACCAGATCGTATTTCACTTAACTACAACAACAAACCAAAGTCATGATGAGTGGAGCCAGGCCTGGAGTCAACAGGTCAGAGGTTTTCAGAGGACCAGAAAGACCACATGGATGAGGAGAGGAGGAGGAGGAGGATCCTTGATCCTCGGTCACATGACTCCAGCTGTCCGGAGGGGGACTGAATATTTCTTCCGTCCATGTTTCAGTAAATATGATCAGAGTGTTCATGCTCCCCTGAGGATGATTCTTTGAACTTTTAAGCAGCAGTCTAAACAAGTCGCCCAGCTCCTCCTCCTCCTCCTGTGGGATCCTGAGACGTCCCCAGACCAGACGGGATGTATAATCCCTGCAGCGTGCTCCGGGTCTACCCCGGGGTCCTGTAAGCAGGCTCAAACACCCCGCAGAGAAAACTCAGTCTGGCCTCGTGTGTCTGCGACCTCTTTGTTTCGGTAACTTCACAGAGAAAATGGAAAGTCCTGATGCTTGGATCTGATCCCTTCCCCCACGCCCATAAACAAGATAGATCAACAGAAACCAGAATATCTACCAGCTACATGTCTGTTGAGTTTGTTGTGATAATATTCAAGGTCCCCTGAGGATGAGGACCAGTGACGAAGCGGCTGTTTCTGGCGTCACCTTTCCAAACTCCTCATTAGAGACGTCTCAGGTTGTCGTGGCAGCAGTTTGATAAATTCACGGCCCCCCCCCTCCCTGTCCTCTGATCAGAGTTTTGAAGGACTTCTTTAAGAGGTGAAGAGGAAAGGTGATTCCTTTCCTCCTCTTGTTTTGTTGTTCAGTGGTGCTCGCTGTTATAATCCTGTAATCCTCTTGTTTACAGCTCTGCTGGAACCACAAAACTCAAGAGCTTGACCATGTAGGTGTCCTCTCCACGCACCAACACCTCCACCACACAGTAGATGTAGATTTATTTGGATTCAGACGCTCTCCTCTCGCCGTGTAGCCGTCGTGTGTTGTTACCCGGTGTGAGGTTGAACCGGTTCGTGTTGCATCCTGAGATATTAAAGCTTCAGTTTTCGGGTCAGAGCGTCGGATCGTAGGTTTTCCGGCTCGGCGCGGCAGCCTCCACTTCTCTCTGCACTCACCCTGAAGAGACCGGCACGCACAGGCGCTCTGAAAGTTAGAGTTGATGCTTCACGCCGTGAGTCAGGAGCAGCGCCGGCCACATTACAGCGTCACACACTCTGAGGAGGGTGGAGTGCTGCATGCTGGTACTTTATGCACCAGCTGCTTCCAATCCAGCGTCCTCTGACTCTCTCACATGCTCGTTTTAAAACCCCTTCAGCGTCACTCATTATCACAAACGAGTTCACGTTTCACCTGCAACACGACTGAAGGCTCAGAGTTAAAGACCAACACAGAGAGACGTCTTTATACAACCTTACATCTGAGAAACACGTTAAACAGAGAGAGAGCGTCAGACAGAGACACACAGATAACTTCTCTCTTCTTCACCTCCTCTTCTTTTCTTCTTCTCTCATTTTGTTTGCACGACAAAAAACTCAAAAGTGCAAAGTTCTCTCTGCAGAAGTTAATGCATATTAAAAAACAAGGAATGAGTTTATAAAACAAAAGGATCTCAAAAGAAGAAGAAATGCAAAGTACCTGATGAGACAAAATCTGATTTAATCTCTGCAGGTTTTATTGCACATTTATTTATGATGTTTATGCAACATTTTAATGTAAATACAACTGCACTTTAACCTGAGCACTAATAATACATAAATAAGAAAATAAATAAAATAAATAAGAATCAAATAAGATAAATAATAATTATTAATTAATAAGAAAATAATACAAAAAATAAATAAGAATCAAATATAGAAAATATTAATAATTAATTAATAAATAAGAAACAAATAGGATAAATAATAATAATTAATAAGTAATGCGGATCAAATAAAATAAATAATAAAACTCAAGATGGGAAATTAATCCCTGCAAAATAAAATAAATAAATAAGATAATAGAACACTAAAATATTGAACCAGTAAAATAAACTGAAAATGCTAAACCAGAAGTAAATACATCAAAGTAAAACAGAGAGAGGTAATCTGTAAAAATTGATTACTAAATAAATACTGAGATAATCCACATTTTTTAAAATAACCAAATAAATATTATATGTGTTTTTAATAATTTAAAATAATACAGTATATGACTATATGAGGAAACACCAGAAACCACATACACACCTATTCAAAAGAGAACAAACAGGCCGTCTACAGCAGAGATCCAGAGGAACCTCAGGATCAGATCAGGTCCCATCTTCCAGACAGGACTCAGTCTGATCTCATCTTAATCCACCATGAGCAGAGACCTTTGCAGCATTTAGCAAGTTACAGTGGCAAGGACAAACTTCCTTTAACAGGCAGAAACCTCCAGCAGGACCAGACTCATGTTAGACACACATCTGCTGAGACCGTGTTGGAGAGAGGGATAGAGGGAGATGAAGAGAGAGAGAGATGATAGTGGGGAGACGGATAGTAGTAGTTGTAGCAGCTGGAGTCTGGACCACGTCCACAGCAGCAGAGATCCAGAGGAACCTACGAGACAAGGGAGCTCAGGGACTCCAGAAAGGTCTAAGAAAAGAGAGAAGAGAGGGAGACCAGAAGAAAGAAAAAGAGGAGAAGGAATGATGGAAGGAAAGGAAAAAGAAAGAAAGAAAGAAAAAAAAAGAAAGAAAGAAAAAGAGACAGCAGGAAAGATAGAGAGAAAGAAAGAAAGAAAGAGGGACAGCAGGAGAGAGAGAGAGAGAGATAAAGAAAGAAAGAAAGAAAGAAAGAAAGAAAGAAAGAAAGAAAGAAAGAAAGAAAGAAAGAAAAGATGAATAACAGACCCAAAAAAGGAATCTACAGCAGAGATCCAGAGGAACCTACGAGACAAGGGAGCTCAGGGACTCCAGAAAGGTCTATGTTACTAACTAAGTAGATCTACAGAGCCGTTTCTTTAAAGTTGATCCATGCTGCCTGTCCCGTTCAGGGTCATTTGGGGAGCTGGAGATGATCCCAGCTCGTGCATCGGCAACCTTCATGCATCTTTCATGCTGTGAGGGAGAACGCTAACGGCAGCATCGTGCAGCTCTAACATAACAAAGCTGGAGTTAAATATCAACAACAAAATATCTCTTTACAGAGGATTTAGTTCTTTATTTTCCACACTCCTCTCTATCCCTCCTTCTTCTCTTCCTCCTCTTCTGTCTTTGTGTTATCTCAAAGTGTTTGAAAAACCACAGCAGCTCTCTAACTTGTCAAACCGGGACTCTCGTGCTCTTTAGGGAAGAGATGGCGAAGGAAATGACTGAACTTCTGGCTCGGTGGGTAGAAGCCGTCTCCGTCTCCTTCTGCACAATCAAGCCTCTTTGATTTCCTCAAACTTTGATCCGACTCTTTGAGAAAACAAAACGATGATGCAGAAACTCTCCTTCAGACTTCCGCTGGTTTTGTTGCCTTTCAAAGATCAGAGATGTGTTGAGCTGATTCAAGGGTTGATTCCCTCAGAGATGTCAATCACCTCCAACATCCACTGATTCTTTCCTTCTTGAGTCTTTCTCTGCTCCACATGTTCTCTCGTTCGTTCTCTGACAGGTTGAATCTCGATTACTTCCTCCCTAAACCCTAAACCCTGAATCCTAAACCCTAAACCCTGAACCCTGAACCCTCAAGGATTTAACTGACGTCACCTGGAGAGTGATCCAGTGCACGAGGCTGCAGGAGCTTGAAGTGGTTCACACAGGAGCGGGACAGCACTGTTCCACTCCCCTTGTAGTTTACCCGTCCATGCTTGCAGCTTCCCCTGGGATTTCACGTCACAATGCTATGAATTATGGGTAATTTCCTCCCTCAAAGTCTGCAGATATCCCCACTTACAGAAAGGGTGCATAAAGATCCCTCGTGCACGTGAAGATTTGACAGAAGGCCGGCTCGAAGCCCTCACAGACTCCTCAGTGTGTGTGTGAGTGTGGACGTCAAGACAGGGCCACAGAGTTGCACTGAGCATGCTCAGAACGCAGCACAGTTTACAGATGTTTCTCTAAATGCATGAAAAATTGAAATCAAGTATGTCCCAAATTTCTACAAAGTACTCAACTTTAAACTCTTAAAATACAAAATGTTTCCAAACAGTTCAAAAGCCTCAGGAAGTGAGAATATATTTATAACTTATTTACTTTGTTTTTAATATTTATCTTCTTTGGATTAATTGCAAATAATCTATAGATGAAGTTTTTTTTCCTCAAATTTTTTGCTTTTATAAAAGTATTTTAAAAGTGAAATTTTTTGTTGTGGGTGAATAAATAGGCTGCACAAAAAATAAATAGATTAATAAATCAGACTTTATTTGTGAAGCAGAATGACATAAAAATAATAATAATAATATTAATAATAATAAAAAAAATAGATACCAATCCCCATAATCTGTATGCAAGGTTAAGAACATAATTTATAAAATTATAAGAAATAACTGAAAATAAATAATGATAATATTAACAATAAATAAATAATAATAATAATAAAAAAGTGAGAAAATACCAAATTAATAATAATAATAATAATAAAACTAAAGAAATAAGATAAATAAATAATAAAACTCAATATATTAAATATTAAACTAGCAAAATGAACTAAAAATGCTAAACTAAAGGTAAATACATCAAAGTAAAACAGAATAGAATATTAAACTGCGTTTAGAGCTAATATGTAAAAATTAATTACTAAATAATTAATGAAATAATCCACAATTAATTAATAAATTATACAAATTAAAAAAATAACTGAATAAATATAATATTTGTGTTTATAATAATTTCAAAGAACACATTATATGACTTAAAAAATGTACTAAATTTTAAACTATATAATAAATAAATAAAGTAAGATGATTAAGACTCAGTTAAAAGTCCTGAGTTTGATTTTAAAAATGTTTATACTCTGCAAAAATAATAATTTCCTCATGATCACAATCTGAGCGTTTAACATTCATCACATAGAAAGGTCTGATTCATCAGGATGAGGACTGATCATTGGAGCTGCTGTAGTTTGGTACAGGTATCTTGTGTGGCCTCCTCCTGAGAGGTGAAAGACCTCTTCACCTGTGAGGTGACAGTCCTCTTCACCTGTGAGGTGAAAGTCCTCTTCACCTGTGAGGTGACAGACCTCTTCACCTGTGAGGTGAAAGACCTCTTCACCTGTGAGGTGAAAGACCTCTTCACCTGTGAGGTGACAGTCCTCTTCACCTGTGAGGTGACAGTCCTCTTCACCTGTGAGGTGAAAGTCCTCTTCACCTGTGAGGTGACAGACCTCTTCACCTGTGAGGTGAAAGACCTCTTCACCTGTGAGGTGAAAGACCTCTTCACCTGTGAGGTGACAGTCCTCTTCACCTGTGAGGTGAAAGTCCTCTTCACCTGTGAGGTGACAGTCCTCTTCACCTGTGAGGTGACAGACCTCTTCATCTGTGAGGTGACAGTCCACTTCACCTGTGAGGTGAAAGACCTCTTCACCTGTGAGGTGAAAGTCCACTCCTTCCTCAGATTACTGCAGGCTAAGCTCAAACAGTATTTCCCACGTGCGTCCCTCCCGGCTTTACGCTGCGTGAATGAGTGATGTCAGGTGAAGTCACGCCTGCCTCTCCTCGTGTTACCCGTGTGCGTCCGTCTGAGGCTAATTGGCTCAGGCCTCCTCTGGCTGCGCCGCCAACACTCAGCGAAGGGAAGCGGGAGCAGAAGGTGACTGCAGCCGCTCAGCTCGCTGCCAGAGAGCAGAGCGCGCTTCTGGGAACAGCCGGCCGCGTCCGAGGCCAGCTAACGCTAATAAAGAGCCGCCCAATAGGATTAGAGAACCAGCAGGGTCACGCCTCCAACTTCCTGGTGTTCTAAAAAGAGAAAATCCTGGTGTGGGATTAATCAGTCAGCAGCAGCTGGAGAGGAGCTGCACACTTCCAGCCGTCACAGCATCGTTCATCATTTATCAGAGTTCTCTGACGATGGACTCCAGCTCCTCCTCGCCGTTTCACCAGAGGAGCGTTTGACCTCCTGGAGACGGATACAGCATGCTTTCTAACACTCTTCTCTCTCTGACTCTCTGTAGCTCTGCTGTAGAAATCTGTCTCTCTCCCTTTAATGATGATTCTGCTGATTCTGCTGATCACCCCTGTTTCTCCTCGCTTTACCGATGACCTCTCTGTACCTCACTGTCTCTGTGAGTCCTGCTGTTCTGATCTCAGGCAGCTGGGTGGAGTTTACTGTCAGAGGGGATTCAGAGATCCAGCCTCTAATGACAACAACACAGAGTCAACAACAGCTTCAGTTATTATAACACCTGGGCCTATACGCTGTTGTGGCACACTTTGTCCACAGGGGGCGCCAACATCCACACAAACTTAAAGGCTGTCACAGCTGCTTGAATCAAATCTTTACGTTTGATATTAAAGCTAGTTGGTGAGAAATCCTTTATTATTTCATGACCCAGAAGTCTTTGATTCAAAAGCAAAGTATTAAAAACATCTTAAGTATCAACTTTATTGGAAACATTTAGTTTTTGTTTATTCTTGTTTTTTAATTAGACAACTTTTTAACTTTTAAACGACCTGTTTTTAAGACTCGGTCACTTTAATCAGAATAAATGATTTTGGAATAACTGGACCTCGGTGTTCAACACTGAGCAACTTTAGCTTAACATTTATCTAATGCCACTTTTAAAAAGATATGATTTATCATTTTATAACTTTTAATTTTTTTTGTGACAATCATACTTTTGCAAAATTTTAAATATGCATGAATCAGAAAAAAAGTGTTGCTGCTATAATAAACAAAAAGAGGAAAGAAAGAAAAATGAATGAATAAATAAATTCAAACATAAATAAATATATAATTACATAAATAATTAAATAAATGAATAAACAATTAGATACTTCAGTAAATCAATATGTAAACAAACACATAAATATATTAGTAAAAACATAAAGAAGTAAATTAATAATTAAATACATAAATCCTTAAATAAATATATAAATACATAATTAAATAAAAACATTAATAATTAAATACATAGATAAATAAATAAATAGGTTAATAAATAAGTAAATATATATTAAATAAAAAGCAAATAAATAAATACTTACATTAATACATTTATGTATAAATAAGTCAATACATAAATAAATAGAAACATAAATAATTAAATACTTACATAAATAAATACATAAACAAATAAATAAATACATAAATTAATACAAGTCAAATAAAAGGGTCAAGTAAGAACAAACTAGCCACTTATCTGTAATCTCAACGAAATACTAATTAAAAAATTAAATAAAAAGAGAGACTAACTTACACCACTCTATCTTAAACAGCGGCGCCTTTTCTTTAATTTTACCTTTTATTTCTTCCTGCTTTGCATTTTGGATCAAGACTAAACCCTGGGAGTAAAGTTGAATTGTAAGAGCTGTATCTATAAATGGGATTATTATTAATATGGGGAGTCATCATAATAAAACTCCCTGTCCTGTAAACTCCACCCATCTCCTCTCTACCTGTAAACTCCTTCCTGCCCGCGTTCAGAGCGAGGTGAATAACCTCGCTCTCTGATCCTCCGGCTGCCGGTCTCCCACAGTCCGTCACTGTGGGTGTTTGTCGTCTGACCGTCTCCCTGTCCTTCTTGTCCTTCTTGTCTCCGTGTCACCCTTCAGAGGTCCACAGGTCCAGGCCTCCAAGGCGGCTGCTGCCGGGACCAAGAAGTACGAGCTGAGCAAGTGGAAGTACGCCGAGCTGCGAGACGCCATCAATACCTCATGTGGTGAGTGTTCGTTAGCATAGCATGCATTGTTAGCCTGATGTTTAAACATGGGTATAACCTCTGGGAACACTGCAGAAGAACGTGGTGGGTATAACCTCTGGGAACACTGCAGAAGAACGTGGTGGGTATAACCTCTGGGAACACTGCAGAAGAACGTGGTGGGTATAACCTCTGGAGACACTGCAGAAGAACGTGGTGGGTATAACCTCTGGAAACACTGCAGAAGAACGTCCTGAAGTAACTCCCCTGTTAAGCTTCTGTTGGTCTGAATTGACGCTATATCACACTGCTTTAAATCAAACTTATTGTCATGATCCCCAGAGGATACGTCCAAAGAATTTCTGCTGACATCCTCACAGTCAAGTTCCATCATCTAGCAAAAATTGTACCTATGATAAATATTTGATACCCTGGAAGTGTCTTTAAAAAAAAAAGGCCATATTTATTTGATTTGATTCATTGTCCCCTGAGGATGGCTCATGGGAATTTCTCTGATCATTTGTTGCATCAGGAGTAGTAGTTGTAGCAGCTGGAGTCTGGCACGTCCACAGCAGCAGAGATCCAGAGGAACCTACGAGACAAGGGAGCTCAGGGACTCCAGAAAGGTCTAAGAAAAGAGAGAAGAGAGGGAGACCAGAAGAAAGAAAAAGAGGAGAAGAAATGGGGAAGGAAAGGATAGAAGGAAAGGACGGGGTGAGAAAAGGAGACATAAAGGATGAAGAAACAAGGAAGGAAGACAGAAGAAGAGAGAAATGAAGAAAGAAAGAAAGAAAGAAAGAAAGAAAGAAAGAAAGAAAGAAAGAAAGAAAGAAAGAAAGAAAGAAAGAAAGGATGAATAACAGACCCCCAAAAAAGGAATCTACAGCAGAGATCCAGAGGAACCTACGAGACAAGGGAGCTCAGGGACTCCAGAAAGGTCTATGGTTAGTAACTTTAATGGGACAGGAAGAGTTAAAGTGAGAGACAGGCAGAGAGAGGAGAGAGAGGGAAAGACAGGATCCCAGTGTGTCAGTCTAAGCCTATAGCAGCATAACTAAGACCTGGTCCAAGCCTGATCCAGCTCTAACTATAAGCTTTATCAAAAAGGAAAGTTTGAAGCCTACTCTTAAAAGTAGAGAGGGTGTCTGCCTCCCGGACCCTGACTGGTAGATGATTCCAAAGGAGAGGGGCCTGATAACTGAAGGCTCTACCTCCCATACTACTTTTAGAGACCAAAACTTCAGCTAAACTAACTTCAGGCCTTCGAGTGGCGCTGGCCGGCTGTGGTTCGTGTCTTCAGGTTTTCGTTGCGTGTTTCCTCTTTCAGCAAAGCTCTGATTCCTTCATGATCTTAGATTCAGACGTCAGTTCGGAGTTCAAAAGGATCCAGAAGAAGCTGAACAAAGCGTCACGCTCGCCCTGGTTTTGTAAGAGTACTTGTCGAGGTACGAACGCCGGCGATGAAGCACTCTCTACCTTTAATGTTAAAGAGTTAAAGAAGAGAGACGAGTGAAGAGTTTCCCCTCTTCCCTCTGTTTTCTCCTCTTAACGTGGAGTTTCTGCTGAGAGCCCACCTGGTCTCCTCCACGCAGCAGGCAGCGTGAAGGACGGGGACGGGGAGGACGGCGGGGGGGGGGTTTGACACCTGGCGGCGTCTTGCAGATTAATGTGTGAAGCAGCGGAGCCGGCGGGCGGCCGCACATAAACACACAGAAATGAGTCAGTTAGCCGTTAACAGGCCGCTCAGCTCGCCTCCCAGACGGAGCGGGAGCCTGAATACTGATGTGCTCACGTCCGCCGCTCATCATGATCTGCAGCGGGAGGAATAAAAGTCCAACATCACAGAGCGACGAGGGGCTTGTTGACACCTGACACACTCCAGTTTATCCTGCACTGATTTCAGCGCTCTGTAAATGGAAGTGTTTTTTCTCAGAGAACGGTTGCTGCTGCGTGGACGTTACCTGAGCACTTAGTGTGCATTCAGCTGCTCACTGCTCTCTGTTAGCTGCACTCTGTTAGCTGCACTCTGTTAGCTGCTCTCTGTTAGCCGCTCTCTGTTCATTGCTCTCTGTTCATTGCTCTCTGTTAGCTGCTCTCTGTTAGCTGCACTCTGTTAGCTGCACTCTGTTAGCTGCTCTCTGTTAGCCGCTCTCTGTTCATTGCTCTCTGTTCATTGCTCTCTGTTAGCTGCTCTCTGTTAGCTGCACTCTGTTAGCTGCACTCTGTTAGCTGCTCTCTGTTAGCCGCTCTCTGTTCATTGCTCTCTGTTCATTGCTCTCTGTTAGCTGCTCTCTGTTAGCCGCTCTCTGTTAGCTGCACTCTGTTAGCCGCTCTCTGTTAGCCGCTCTCTGTTAGCCGCTCTCTGTTAGCTGCTCTCTGCTCACTGCTCTCTGTTAGCCGCTCTCTGTTAGCCGCTCTCTGTTAGCCGCTCTCTGTTAGCCGCTCTCTGTTTGCTGCTCTCTGTTAGCCGCTCTCTGTTAGCCGCTCTCTGTTAGCCGCTCTCTGTTTGCTGCTCTCTGTTAGCTGCTCTCTATTAGCCGCTCTCTGCTCACTGCTCTCTGTTAGCTGTTCTCTGTTAGCTGCTCTCTGTTACCCGCTCTCTGTTAGCTGCTCTCTGTTAGCTGCTCTCTGTTAGCTGCTCTCTGTTAGCTGCTCTCTGTTAGCCGCTCTCTGTTAGCCGCTCTCTGTTAGCTGCTCTCTGTTAGCAGCTCTCTGTTAGCCGCACTCTGTTAGCCGCTCTCTGTTAGCCGCTCTCTGTCAGCTGCTCTCTGTCAGCTGCTCTCTGTTAGCCGCTCTCTGTTAGCTGCTCTCTGTCAGCTGCTCTGTTAGCCGCTCTCTGTTTGCTGCTCTCTGTGAGCTGCTCTCTGTTAGCTGCTCTCTGTTCGCCGCTCTCTGTTAGCTGCACTCTGTTAGCCGCTCTCTGTTGGCTGCACTCTGTTAGCCGCTCTCTGTTAGCCGCTCTCTGTTAGCTGCTCTCTGTTAGCCGCTCTCTGTTAGCCGCTCTCTGTTAGCTGCTCTCTGTTGGCTGCACTCTGTTAGCCGCTCTCTGTTACCCGCTCTCTGTTAGCTGCTCTCTGCTCACTGCTCTCTGTTAGCCGCTCTCTGTTAGCCGCTCTCTGTTAGCCGCTCTCTGTTAGCAGCTCCCTGTTAGCCGCTCTCTGTTAGCTGCTCTCTGTTAGCTGCTCTCTGTTAGCCGCTCTCTGTTTGCTGCTCACTGTTAGCCGCTCTCTGTTAGCCGCTCTCTGTTAGCTGCTCTCTGCTCACTGCTCTCTGTTAGCTGCACTCTGTTAGCCGCTCTCTGTTAGCTGCACTCTGTTAGCCGCTCTCTGTTAGCCGCTCTCTGTTAGCCGCTCTCTGTTTGCTGCTCTCTGTTAGCCGCTCTCTGTTAGCTGCTCTCTGTTAGCCGCTCTCTGTTAGCCGCTCTCTGTTAGCCGCTCTCTGTTAGCTGCTCTCTGTTAGCCGCTCTCTGTTAGCCGCTCTCTGTTAGCCGCTCTCTGTTAGCCGCTCTCTGTTAGCCGCACGCTCAGGATGATGGATTCAGTTTTTTGCTCGTTCTCTCTGAAGTCATTTATCTGAATGGTGCTGATGAACTGTGTTATCTTTACTCTGACAGCTCTGTTAGATGTCTCTGTCAGTCCGTCTCTCTGCGTCTGGATTGATTGTTTTTGTTGATATAAATGAGCTGCAGCAGTTTGGAGGTTAAAGGAACAACAGGGAGTTTGTCTGTCAGGAGCAGTCGTGTGGTTTAAGCGTTAATAAACATGTCGAGGTCAAAGTCTGGGGACGACCTGCTCCCTGTGACGACAATCTTTAAAGGCAGAGATGCAAAGATATCTTAAACCGGTTCAACTTGTGCTTTAAAAGATTAGAGAATAGTGAATGAAATTATTCTCTACTGATCTGAGGTTCAGGAGGTGAAATTTAACGCTCAGATTCGGATTATTAAACGTAAAAAGCTGATAATCAAAAGGTTTAATAAGTTGCACAACAACCTTCTGCAAATATTAAGCAAAACAGACATTCACCATTACAACTGGATGCTAATTTTACACACACTTACATACATGTTGTCCAGATTTGACTAATCTACCTTCTATAGTTTAATAAACTCCCCTCTGGAAGGGTTTTCAGAACAGATACTTCGGACAACTCAAGTCTCCTTCTTTACCTTTATTGCACACATCAAACGCACACTTGCCTACCGACACTCTGTGGTTAGAAGTTGTTTGACTCTTAGTTAGGTTGTAAACCTGCAATATAAGCACAGAACACAACTCAAAATTAACCAACATAAGTTTACATTCATTCTTGTTTGAAACATCAGCACTGCCAGTATACAGTTACTCACCGACAAGGCGTACCAGTCCTGACGCTTAACCATGTGAAAATGAAACTAAAAGGATTAACTACACTTTTTGGTAAGCCCTGCCCACTCCACACACACACACAGTTGGGAGACCAGGATACTCCAATCAAATAAAGCCATGTTCAACTCTCAAGAAGACATCTATCACTAAACAGAAACATGGTTGCAATCAATCAATCAATCAATTTTTATTTGTGTAGCGCCAAATCAGAACAAACGTTATCTCAAGACGCTTTTACAAACAGAGCAGGTCTAGACCACACTATGTCAAATTATGAACAGAGACCCAACACCAAGACAGGATCAGACTCAGTCTGACCCCACCTTAATCCATCATGAGCATTGCACATCGCAGTATTTAGCTAGTTACAGTGGAGAGGACAAACTTCCTTTTAACAGGCAGAAACCTCCAGCAGGACCAGACTCATGTTAGACAGCCATCATGCCTCGACTGAGTTGGGTCTGGAAAGACAGATAGAGGGGAGTAGGAGAGAGAGGTGATAGTGATGAGACGAGTCGTAGAAGCTGTTGCCGCTGGAGTCCAGCACGTCCGTATCAGCTGGAGTCCAGATCGTCCGCAGCAGGAGGACGTCTACGGCAGCTCAGAGGAATCTACGAGACAATGGAGCTCAGGGACTCCAGAAAGGTCTATGGTTAGTAACTTTAATGGGACAGGCAGAGTTAAAGTAAGTGATGAGGGGGTTGGGGGGAAGAGGGTGAGCTAGGATCCCAGTGTGTCAGTGTGCCAGTTCCCCCGGCAGTCTTGCAACTGCTGTAAAGTTATACACATGTAATAAGGATGTAAGTTAGAGTGGTCGGTTAGATTGCTTCTGCAAAACTTCTGCAAATGAAGAGCGTAAAGGATGACCGTGTCCGGTCCGTCTCCTGAATGAACCTGATTAATAACACAACAGACGGAGTATTCGTGGCGGCAGGGGACGAGCAGCTTCTCATGCACATCGTGTAAAAACACAACTCTCTGCAGAGAGATGTCCGTGAACTCCTGCACGCTCTCTAGCTTTGAATAGAAACACGTATCAGTGATGTTTCTGACAGACGGCCAAATCACAGCAGATCCGTGTCCGGTCCGTCTCCGATCCGTCACAGCACCGGATCTGATAGGTTTCTACCTTTCTCCTCGTTCATGCTCAGCCTTCACGAGGAGAGGAGGAGGAGGAGAATCCTTCATTCAGTGATTACAGCGGGAAAACCTCGGTCACATGACTCCAGCTGTCCGGCGGTCCTGCTCCGTGCTGCGTTCTGAAAACACACCGGTGGGTGTTGGCAGATCGGACACGGTGGGTCTGGTGGAAGTCTGATGTAACTCTGAAGTGGTTTAGCTCTCTCAGTTATCTGTTGGCTTCAAAACAAGAACTTAAATCAGAGCTTTAGTTTGCTGCATTCACCCCAAACGACTTTGCAGCCATCGCAGCTCCTGACTGAAACACTTCCCCTCTTTCTGCACATGTTCGTCACGTCGGTCACAGAACAACCTCTTCATATTTAAGAACAGAAGCAGGATGAGTCATGAATGATGAAGTCCTCTTTATGCAAACTTCAGATTAAAGGTTGAAGTGTTTGTTTCCTCTAACGTCTCTCTCTCTCTCTCTGTCCCCCTGCAGACATCGAGCTGCTGGCCGCCTGCAGAGAGGAGTTCCACCGCCGGCTCAAAGTTTACCACGCCTGGAAGTCAAGGAACAAGAAGAGGAACACGGAGACGGAGCAGCGGGTGCCCAAATCCATCACTGATTACGGTACGAGGTGACGACACATCCCAGCCGGGCGAGCCTGCGGGCTTATTTAAAGATCTTTGTCTGATTCTCTTTCTCCATCCTGAGCAGAGGAAACATCCTCAACAGGTGTGCTGAGATTAAAACTGAGCTCTGCTTTTTGAAGAGCTTTGAAAAGTTCCTGATGGACAGGACGAGACGCCTCTGATGCATTTTAGATTCGGGGTTTAAGATTCGGAGGAGCCGCTGTGTGTCAGGGTTCATCTTTAATCAGAGGAGCACACAAAGCTTCCGGACTGATTTCAGAAGCAGTTTTTTTATTTGGCTCAGACTTTGAGACGCTCTCCGATGTGTGGAGCAGACGTTATCTGACAGCTCGGCTCGTGTTGTTCTGTCTGTCACAGTCCACAGCTTCAGTGACACAAGATGGAGCGGAGGACCGGAGACCAGGGGAGTTAGAAGTGACAAAAGGCCTCGGCCCAGAATTTAAACCAGAACCTCTCAGTTCATATTAAACCTCTTCTCCACCGGAGCAGCAGAAACCCAGAGAGGGGTCAGAGTCTGCAGGAGGGAGAGTTTGAGGAGTAGATTCAAAACCTCATTTAGAAACTTCAGTTCAAAACGAAACCAGTAAACACGAACAGACAGGTGAGCTCAGAGACGACGCACAATGAAGCACCAGCAGGGGGCGACTCAGGGAGAACGTTACAAACGTCTTAGTTGATTAATTGCCTCCGTTATGTATTTACCAAAGAGTTAAAGGTGACATATCACGCTTTTGTCATCAACATATATTGGTCTAAGAGGTCCCCAAAACATGTCTTTAAAGTTTATTGCTCATAAAAACTCTTTGAAATCAGATTCTGGTCTGCCTGTAAACCCCTCTTTTTCAGCCCTGCTCAGAACAGGCTGTTTTCTGTGTCTGTGCCTTTAAATGAGAATGAGCTCTCTGACCACGCCCCCTCAGGAAGTGGGTGTGGCCTCGGCCGTCCAGCACGTTGATCTAATGTTACATGTTGGCTGAATATACACGGCTGCTCACAGACCCGCGTTACTTCAACCCTCTGAATCTGATCCAGAATCTGATCCTGACGGAGAGGCGCCTGCAGCAGGACCTTTCTGAACCATTGGTCACAGATTTAGTGTTTCTTGTTGTTTTATTTGTCAGCATGTCCACGTGTGTCTTGGTACACAGCTACCAACATGTAGCTATGTGGCTATGCTAACTAGCGCTAGCACTTTTCCATGAAAACTAAAAATCATCCACTAGATCTTCAAATCTGCAGACGTGGGGAGTCAAAGCGACCTCTGCCAGAAAGCCAGCAGGACCTTTTATGAAGAACAGGGGCAGAATGGATTCTTTGACTTTTCAGGGGGTTTGTAGACAGGGACACAGATTTCAGGTAGAGAACCATTAAAAAGTCCATTTTGCATGATATGTCACCTTTAATGTCTTCAATTTATACTTCCACATCTTCGTTAACACAGTTTGATCTTCACTCTGTGGATGATGGTCCTGATGATTAGCTTTAGTCCCAAAAACAGCTCCTAGATCACCTGGTCTAGCCTCCACCTCCCTGATCACAATGGTGTCTAAGTTTTTGAACTGTGTCGTGTAAAGATGGGCGACTGCCACCTTCAAAATAAAAGCACAGCTTAAACTTTGAACCATGACCTATGATTCAATTTGAATCCTGATTTTTGGTTCACTCACAATTCTCTAACGATTTTCAAGGAAACTGGATTGAACTCAAAATTGAAATAACTATTATTTTATTTCAATTCTCATTTTTCATTTTTATTCATTTAATTTGATGCTCAGACCAAGATCACATGGTACGGAGCCACAGAACATAAATTACAAATAACAAACATTCTAATGATGACACACGGCATGTTTGAAGTACAGTCATGGCCAAAAGTTTTGAGAATGACACAAATATTAAATTTTCACAAAGTCTGCTGCTTCAGGGTTTTTAGGTGTTTTTGTCAGATGTTTCTATGGTATAATGAAATACAATTAGAAGCATTTCATAAGTATCAAAAGCTTTTATTGAGAATTACACAGAATTCATGCAATAAGTCAATATTTGCAGTGTTGACCCTTCTTTTTCAAGACCTCTGCAATTCTCCCTGGCATGCTGTCAATCAACTTCTGGACCAAATCCTGACTGATGGCAGTCCATTCTTGCATAATCAATGCTTGGAGTTTGTCAGAATTTGTGGGTTTTTGATTGTCCACCCGCCTCTTGAGGATTGACCACAAGTTCTCAATGGGATTAAGATCTGGGGAGTTTCCTGGCCAAGGGCCCAAAATCTTAATGTTTTGTTCCCCGAGCCATTTTGTTATGACTTTTGCTTTATGGCAAGGTGCTCCATCATGCTGGAAAAGGCATTCTTCATCACCAAACTGCCCTTGGATGGTTGGGAGAAGTTGCTCTCGGAGGACGTTCTGGTACCATTCTTTATTCATGGCTGTGTTTTTAGGCAAGATTGTGAGAGAGCCCACTCCCTTGACCGAAAAGCAACCCCACACATGAATGGTCTCAGGATGCTTCACTGTTGGCAAGAGACAGGACTGATGGTAGCGCTCACCTGGTCTTCTCCGAACAAGCCTTCCTCCAGATGCCCCAAACAATGGGAAAGGGGATTCACCAGAGAAAATGACTTTACCCCAGTCCTCAGCAGTCCAGTCCCTGTACCTTCTGCAGAATATCAGTCTGTCCCTGATGTTTTTACTGGAGAGAAGTGGCTTCTTTGCTGCCCTCCTTGACACCAGGCCTTCCTCCAAAAGTCTTCGCCTCACTGTGCGTGCAGATGCACTCACACCTGCCTGCTGCCATTCCTGAGCAAGCTCTGCACTGGTGGTGGTCCGATCCCGCAGCTGTAACACCTTCAGGAGACGGTCCTGGCGCTTGCTGGACTTTCTTGGGCGCCCTGGAGCCTGTTTGGCAACAATTGAACCTCTCCCCTTGAAGTTCTTGATAATTCGATAGACGGTTGACTGAGGTGCAATCTTACTCGCTGCTATAAACTTCCCTGTTAGGCCCTTTTTGTGCAATGCAATGATGGCTGCACGTGTTTCCTTGCAGGTAACCATGGCTAACAGATGAGGAACAATGGTGTCATGCACCATCTTCCTTTTAAAGTGTCCAGTCACTCAATCATGACAGATTGATCCCCAGCCTTGTCCTCATCAACACCCACACCTGTGTTAATGTGTGTGACACCTGTGTGTCATTGAAATGATGTTAGCTGGTCCTTTTGTGGCAGGGCTGAAATGCAGTGGAAATGTGTTTTTGGTGATAAAGTTCATTTTCAAGGCAAAGAGGGACTTTGCAATTAATTGCAGTTGAACTGATCACTCCTCATAACATTCTGGAGTATATGCAAATTGCCATTATAAAAACTGAAACAGCAGACTTTGTGAAAATGTAATATTTGTGTCATTCTCAAAACTTTTGGCCATGACTGTACAACAGATCTTACTCAAACAAAGGAAGGACATTCTTCAGAAGAGCTCCTAACTTACAGATCAGTTTTATCTGATTGCTAAAGTAGAATTAATTTTTTTTCAGAATCTTGCAAAAAAAACTAAAATCAGCGTACAAAAATACTTTGTTGGAAAATTTCAGAACGATTCTAGAGAAATGGAAAGTGAAGGATTCAGGGTTTTATATGTGAGCCGTCTTCTAAATGTTCACACCTTTAAAGAACAGGTTGTAATATCTTCATCATGTCATCAAGACTTCAGGGGAGTATGTTTGTATGTGTTCACACTGAGAACTGAAGAATGTGATGTATTTCTTGTCTCATCTGTTTTCCATCATTTTGTCACATTAAAGGGGAGTTCCTGTTTTTGAACCTGATCTTAGTTTTTCATGTTGGAGGCTGAATTAAAAAGGCTAACACAGGTCCATTTTTAAAAACAGCAGAACTCCCCTTTAAGTGTGTCCTCCTCCTCATCATGGTCTGTATAACTCATGTTTGTTTACGTGTGATGAACTCACCAGTTTCCTCTGTTGCTGTCGTGTTGCATCACGATGTCCTGCAGAGTCCGTCTGTGTAACCTGCATGTTTACTTTCAGATCATTCACCTCCTGTGAAAAAAGCATGTAAGTGCTCCTCCAGTGTGTAACCCTGCTACTAACCTGCAGAGCTACATCCTGCTTATTAACCCCTCCACTCCCACACCTCAAACTCTGACCTCCTCGGCCCCCCGCTCCACACGGGATCTCTGCCGGCCTCGGTCTCGGGTTCGGGTTCGGCCTTTCTGCTGCTCGGTTTTTAAGGAACAGTTGGTGGAGGAGGGTGCATGTGTGTGTTGAGATGTGTTTGGTGCAGCGGTGCCAGCTGTATGAGGGTTTGATAAATCCTGTGAGCTCTTCGAGGTGTTATTGATCCTCCCACACGGGGAAGGAGAGAGGGGGACAGAGGGCTTTCTTTTCCTCGGCGGTGGATGACGGTGTCTCGACCGTGGCGGGAGAAAGCTGCTGCGCCCGCTAATGAGGGAGAGGGATGATGTAAAGAGATGTCGTCACTCAGGCAGCGAGCAGACGCCTCACTCCATTTAGTCCGGACTTCATGAAGACTTTAGAGACACAAGAAGCACCAAATCCCAACAAACCTTCTCCTCAGACTCTTTCCAAAAAGAGCCGGTCTAGACCGTCCTCTATGTTCTATTATTAACAAAGACCCCAACATCAAGACCGGATCAGATCCAGTCCCATCTTCCAGACAGGACTCAGTCTGATCTCATCTTAATCCACCATGAGCAGAGCACTTTGCAGCATTTAGCAAGTTACAGTGGCAAGGACAAACTTCCTTTAACAGGCAGAAACCTCCAGCAGGACCAGACTCATGTTAGACACACATCTGCTGAGACCGTGTTGGAGAGAGGGATAGAGGGAGATGAAGAGAGAGAGAGAGATGATAGTGGGGAGATGGATAGTAGTAGTTGTAGCAGCTGGAGTCTGGACCACGTCCACAGCAGCAGAGATCCAGAGGAACCTACGAGACAAGGGAGCTCAGGGACTCCAGAAAGGTCTAAGAAAAGAGAGAAGAGAGGGAGACCAGAAGAAAGAAAAAGAGGAGGATAAATGGGGAAGGAATGACAGAAGGAAAGGAGGGGATGAGAAAAGGAGACGTAAAGGATGAAGAAACATGGAAACAACAGAGAGAAAGAAAGAAAGAAAGAAAGAAAGAAAGAAAAAGGAATGAAAGGAATAAAAGAGAGAATAAAATAAGGAAGGAAAGAAAGAAGGAATGTAAGAAAGGAAAAGGAAAGAGGAACGAAAGAAGAAAGGAAAGAAAGTAAAGAAAGAAAGAAAGAAAGAAAGAAAGAAAGAAGGAAGGAAGGAAGTAATGGAAAAGAAAGGAAGAAAGAAAGAAAGAAAGAAAGGATGAATAACAGACCCCAAAAAGGAATCTACAGCAGAGATCCAGAGGAACCTACGAGACAAGGGAGCTCAGGGTCTCCAGAAAGGTCTATGGTTAGTAACTTTAATGGGACAGGAAGAGTTAAAGTGAGAGACAGGCAGAGAGAGGAGAGAGAGGGAAAGACAGGATCCCAGTGTGTCAGTCTAAGCCTATAGCAGCTTAACTAAGACCTGGTCCAAGCCTGATCCAGCTCTAACTATAAGCTTTATCAAAAAGGAAAGTTTGAAGCCTACTCTTAAAAGTAGAGAGGGTGTCTGCCTCCCGGACCCTGACAGGTAGATGATTCCAAAGGAGAGGGGCCTGATAACTGAAGGCTCTACCTCCCATACTACTTCTAGAGACTGTAGGTACGATGAGCAGGCCTGCATGTTGGGAGCGTAGTGGTCTAGAGGGGGGATAGGACACTATGAGCTCTTTAAGATATGAAGGTGTCTGATCATTAAGAGCTTTGGAGGATTTTAAATTCCGTTTCTTCCTTTATCTGGAAAGTGAAGACATATTTGTTGGCGTGATTTCTCTTCATGTTCTGGCCTCGTTGGACGTCAGTGTGAGGGCGCTGTTGGGTGGATGGCGTGTGTTGCTCTGAAACAGACGGGTTTTTAAAGAGTCCAGACTCTCATTTTAACAAGGTGTCGAGTCTCAGGGTCCGTTTGAATCTCTTCAAATTTAAAAAGACGCTTCCTCTTGTTTCTTGGGAATCTCTGTTCTTCAGGAGATTTCATCCTGATGTACTTCCTGTTTCAAACCGGATCAAAGAGACTTTTTAAAATGAGCTTTTCTCCTTTTTGATCCTGTAGAGAGTTCCCTCAATCCGCCCCGCTCCTTACTACCCGCTCCCCTTCGTAGGAAGATGTAAACAATGAATGTTTTCATGTTTCATCTGAGTGAGTCAACCCCGTCACAAACATCCGCCCCCCTTCACGTCTCCCTGATTCCTCCCCTCATCGTCAGCAGCGTCCCGGTCTCTGCTGACCCCCCTCTAACAGCAGGACTCAAACATGGAGGCCTGGGAGCGGGTCTTATTATTCACAGCTGATCTGAGAGCAGCTGAGCGGGGCTTCATGTTTACATGCAAACTTCACCTTCATCATCATCATCACATCATGTGATGATGATGATGATGAAGGTGAAGTCTAACATGAATCAGGCTTAAAGCGGCGGTCTGCATGTAAACACGGTCCCTGACTCCTGATTGGTTGAAATCATCCTTACAAGGTGCCTAACTTGTTCCCGTCCAATCAACAGCCCAGCAGAACCCGGCCCCGCCCATCCCGGCCCGGCAGTACGAGGTGGCCATGAACCGGCAGCAGCGCTACTTCCGCATCCCGTTCATCCGGCCGGGCGACCAGTACAAAGACCCGCAGAACAAGAAGAAGGGCTGGTGGTACGCTCACTTCGACGGGCCCTGGATCGCCCGGCAGATGGAGCTGCACCCGGATAAACACCCCATCCTGCTGGTGGCGGGTGAGTACTGCAGGGGGGGGAGGGTGGGGAGGTGAAAAGAGGAGGAGGAGGGAAAGAGAGAGGAACGATGAAAAGATGGAGGCCTTAGGAAGGCGGTGAAGGGATGATGAGACGTGGAGGGAGGGATTACAGGATGGAGGGAAAGAGGCAGCCGTTTACTGTAAAAGGAGGATGAAGTGCAGAGTGATGGAGGTGGAAGTTAACGTCCTCATTGCTCTGATGGAGTGGTTGCTCAATTGATGACATCACCAGTTGGAGAATCTCCATAAAAGGGCAAAAGTGTTGTTTTACAAAGAGAGTCCTTTGATGCTCCTTAAGGTGACATATTCTGCTCTTCTTCATCAACATATATTGGTCTAAGAGGTCCCCACAACATGTCTTTAAAGTTTATTGCTCATAAAAACACTGAAGTCAGATTCTGGTCTGCCTGTAAACCCCTCTTTTTCAGCCCTGCTCAGAACAGGCTGTTTTCTGTGTCTGTGCCTTTAAATGAGAATGAGCTCTCTGACCCCGCCCCCTCAGGAAGTGGGTGTGGCCTCGGCTGTCCAGCACGTTGATCTAATGTTTCCATGTTGGCTGAATATACACGGCTGCTCACAGACCCGCGTTACTTCAACCCTCTGAATCTGATCCAGAATCTGATCCTGACGGAGAGGCGCCTGCAGCAGGACCTTTCTGAACCATTGGTCACAGATTTAGTGTTTCTTGTTGTTTTATTTGTCAGTATGTCGACGTGTGTCATGGTACACAGCTACCAACATGTAGCTATGTGGCTATGCTAACTAGCGCTAGCACTTTTCCATGAAAACTAAAAATCATCCACTAGATCTTCAAATCTGCAGACGTGGGGAGTCATAGCGACCTTTGTGTTTATTAAGACAGCCTACAACTAGCATGCCTCCCTCCTAAGCTCCTTGTTAGCACACATGTGTGCAGGGAATGAAAATCGGAGGAGGGGTTGAGTTGTATTTTATACAGTCTATGGGCTGAACAAGCTCCGAGCTCTGACTTCCTGTTACAGACCGGATGGCGTTGTGACGTATGAAAAACACTGAAAACTGAAACGGCTGGTTTCAGCACACATTTACAGAAAGGTGGAGAAATCAGAACAGGGGCAGAATGGAGTCTTTGACTTCTCAGGGGGTTTGTAGACAGGGACACAGATTTCAGGGAGAGAACCATTAAAAAGTCCATTCTGCAGGATATGTCACCTTTAAGATTTAAACTGTAGTTGTGTCCTGAGCTCCTCCAGGTGTTAATGTCCGGTGTACCTGAGCTAAACCTGGACCATGTGTCCTCTCACAGGGAAGGACGACATGGAGATGTGCGAGCTGAGTCTGGAGGAGACGGGCCTCTCCAGGAAACGCGGCGCCGAGATCCTCCCCCGGCAGTTCGAGGAGATCTGGGAGCGCTGCGGCGGGATCCAGTACCTCCGCAGTGCCATCGAGAGCCGGCAGGCGCGACCCACCTACGCCACGGCCATGCTGCAGAGCATGTTCAAGTGACGGGGGCCCGGGGCCGGGGCCTCGCACCGCAAACAAAGGGACAAACGCACCAGCTACCTGACACAGATGGTGTCACACGTGTGAGCGCACTGCAGCAGGTTCTGACTGGCATTGAGCGATTCTCTCCCTTTTGTTTTTCTTTCTTTCTTTACTTTGCTGGCTTCAGTTCCTCAGAGAGGGGGGAGGGGGGGGGGGGGTTGTTTTGTTGAACCCTATGCAGAAATCACTAAATTATCACATCCAAGGAGTTCTCCTCTCTGTAACCTTCTGCGAGTCTAACGACGAGGCCTTAACACTACTTTAACAGGGTTTAATCGCCGGGAGTAGGACTTGATTCTTTGTTCAGCGCCGCCTCCCCGAACATCTTAATTCCTTTGTAATTCTCCTGATTACGACACTGAAGTCTCGCCGGTGTGTCGCTTCATCCTAACAGCTAGCTGGTGACCCCTCCCCGATGTTAAACCTGCTGTTTACATTGTCTCCATGTGGTTCTTTCAGGGCGCTCGCACAAGGAGCCGTCACCGTGAGGCCGAGCTGCACAAGTGTCAGATTCTCCCACTTCCTGTTTGCTAAATCTTCCTCTTTTTCTTTCCAACCGAATGTAACCTGAGACCTCGTTGATTGGTTCATGTAGTGATTCCTCTCCTCCTCGTCACGTGTGATTAAACGCGTACATTAATGAGAAAACGTTCCAGACCAGACGTCGAGCCCCGCTGAGGGGTTCTGGCGGCCCGAGCGATAATCCAGCTCTGTGATTCGTTGGTGTTTTTTTTCTTGTGGTCTGCGTTTCTGAAGCGAAGCAGAAAATGTGAAATAATTATGCAACTCCTCGTGGGCTGTTTGAGAACAGATCAGCGCTGCAAAAAAAAAACTCAGTCATGCCATCTTCAGCATCCCTTCAGATTAACTTTCAACACGAGGAAACAATTTGCCAATGCAGTGATTCCTCAGACAGGGTCACGCTCTCATCGATTCTCCTCACAGTCGATCACAGTCCAAATCACGCAGGATCGGACGTTGTTGTTGTTAGCTGTACGATGCACTGGTACTCATCCTTGAACTGGAACCTTCTTATAACACTGAATAGTTTCTATACAGCGGGTGCAGCTCGTACAGGAAACGGCGACACGCTAACTGGAATGTGAACGTTATTTTTCAGAGAGCGGTTTCTACTCGTGGCTCGAGCAGGAGAAGCAATAAATCAAAGCTCGGAGGTTTAAGAGACAATCTGCTGCTCCGTTCACCTGATGCCAAGTCTGTTCCTGAGCTTTCTGTCTTTCACTCTCTTCTTCTGTACCACCAACGATGACTTAGATTCTCCGTGGATCACCTTCCTCAGCGGTATTAAGACGCAGGAACACAACCGATCATTGAACCCAGAACGACAGAAAGCTAAACTGGGAGGTTCAACCCCAAAAATATAAATCCCAATCTTTAAAAATTACTTATTGTATCTTTAATCTGATCATCCAATCAACCAAATTGCACCTCATTCAGACCCGGGTGATCTGAGGTGTTCTCCTGTCTGTTCAGAAGCTTAATGCCGGCTGTGAAGGTGCCACGTTCGGAGCTCTGTCCACCATTAGGTCTACCACTGAGTCCTGAGCTGGAAGTCTTTCCTGTGACGTTAAAGAAACTGTCCTGCATTTGCTACGATCTGTTCCTCTCCACACATTACAATCATTCCTCGGGAAGCACTGCCTTTGTCCACTCTGTCGTTTTTCTAACGCTGATCTCTCTAACAGATGAATAAATGCATTCCATGTTTCACTCACCTCTCCGCTCCTTCTTTCACCTCAGTGTGGAGTCACAAACACGCACCTTTACGGGCACATGGTAGAACCTGGAGTTCAGTATGAGAAGGGTTCTGGTCTCTAGTCTGTAGTCTGAGGAGTATCCACCAATCAGGTGTCAGCAGGAAGAACAGTCTGTATGGAGAGCAACAGCAGGTGTTCTAGAATTCTGACATCATCAAAGACAGAATTCCAGAATTCTGTCTTTGATGATGTCAGAGTTCTGTCTTTGATGATGTCAGAATTCTTTCTTTGATGATGTCAGAATTCTGTCTTTGATGTCAGAATTCTGTCTTTGATGATGTCAGAATTCTGTCTTTGATGATGTCAGAATTCTGAGAACAAATGGAACATTCCATGAAGAAGGTCAGAGCTAAAGAAACATCAGTGTCTCTAATCCTCTTTCATAGACCTCCATTCAACAAACAAACATTGTAGACGTAGTTTTCTTCTCCTCTTGAGGACAGACCTGACAAAGCTTTTTACTTTCAGCTACAACTAACCTGTAATTACAGATTCTGATTCAGAGACATGTTGAATCTGGATCTCAGGGTCTGGGTTTTAGTCTGAGAAGGGGTTCTAGTCTCTGTCTGTTAGTCTGAGTAGTATCCACCAATCAGGTGTCAGCAGGAAGAACAGTCTGTATGGAGAGCAACAGCAGGTGTTCTAGAATTCAAGAATTCTGTCTTATATGATGTCATAATTCTGTCTTTGATGATGTCAGAGTTCTGTCTTTGATGATGTCAGAATTCTGTCTTTGATGATGTCAGAGTCCTGAGAACAAATGGAACATTCCATGAAGAAGGTCAGAGCTAAAGAAACATCAGTGTCTCTAATCCTCTTTCATAGACCTCCATTCAACAAACAAACATTGTAGACGTAGTTTTCTTCTCCTCTTGAGGACAGACCTGACAAAGCTTGACTTTGGACTTTGGACTAATCTGCATCATGATGTTGTTATTTCAGCAAACTGAAGACCCGTTAATTACAAGAACATCACAAGAACATCAGTTTCTGTTTCAGGTTCATACCGCTGAAGGAAGCCAGAGGGAAGCCTCTGAGGAACTGTTTACAGTGAAACTGAGACTCTGTGGAACTGTTTACAGTGAAGCTGAGACTGATCAGAAACAGAAGAAAGGCTCTATCTGGGGGTTTTATGATCCAAGAAATGACAGTATTTACTATGAAGACATACCTGCAAAGGTAACAAAAATTCTTGTAATTAACCAGTCTTAAGTTTGATGAAGTAAGCCAGAGTGAAGACTCTGTAGCTTAATTATTACAGTGAAACTGAGACTGCAGGAAGCTGCTGCTTATCTGGAGGATGTAACGAATAAAGAAAGTGTTTTCTTTGCAGACATATCTAGAGACACTTTAAGTCTTCTTTGATCTGACCACATGGTCACATTTAAAGTTACTAACTGATGGAAAAGGAAGTCTTAAATATAAACAGTCAGTCTTAAAGGTATAATAATATATCGTCAGGCAATAGAGGATGGGTTTAAGACTGAATTCACCAACACAATGATGCTCGTTTGAAACAAGAACCTGAAAGAAAACTCTTTAAAGAAATAAAGAAAAACGTTGTCTCTTATTGAACACAGTTTGTATTTATACTACAGACTTCAACGACTATTTTACACATGAAATATGAAAAATCAAAATCACAGTTTGGTGGGTTTTCCCTCCGAAAGCAGCAGTAAACATCAGGAGATCTGTTGAATCTGAGACCCTGTTTACACTTGGTTTAATAATGTATGACGTCAGAGGACAGCGCTAAATAATATCACGTAGCTTTATGCTAGCTCTCTGCTGCTAGCTCTCTCTCAAAACAAATCAGAGGTTTGTCCAAAACCTGAAACAGAAATCTTGTTAATGTTCAAGGTTTTGAGAAGAGACTATCTCATAAAACTGGTATTTGTGGTGCTTTTATTTTGAAAGGATGCAAATGGTGGTGACGTTAAAGGAGTAAATTAAAACCATAAAAATAACAGTGAACATGTTGGATGGGTTGGTTCCTCCTGAAGAAGCAGAAGCTCGTACGTTGGCGACTCTCTGCCAGGAGAAGAGAGAGAGATCGTCCTCCAGTTTATTGATTATCTTATTTTATATTAATCAATAAAATTATTTGGTGGGATGTCGAGTTATCGGTGGATCCTCGACTGCTGCCACCATATCTGCACGCCTCTAATCAGCTACAGACGTGAGCGACGATGGCTAACATGGCGGACAGCGCCCTCTGCTGTTTAAAAAAGGTATCTATATTAATTTTTCATCGTATGTGTTCAGGATGTTATTTTACGAACACAGGTGTGGATAGCGATGATTCTCGATCATCAGGAGACATTTGAAAACAAAGTGTAAACACGGTCACAGGAAAGAAAGTAACAGTGATGGTCTATTTACACGAACTGTACAAGAAGACATGATGGCGAACAAAACCCAGAAACACGTTCATCATGGACGCGTCACGCTCTGTTGGAGACCGGTCCGAAGATGAAGAACTACAGCGGAGGTGTGATTCTCAAAGTTCAGTGAGTTCATGCTAAGACTGATCCAGGTTTGGAGACTACATGTGGCCTCTTCTTCCTGCTTTTAGAGAACGTCTGGTAGAAAAGTATCTAAAGTGCTGCGATGATCCTCAGAGTAAAAACCAGGTTAGAAAATATGAACATGGAGACGCCGACAGTGTTGATCCATGAGTTGACCACTTTGTTCCAGACATTAAAACCTCAACAGCTAGAACACGATTACACATAATCCTCTTCAGTTTCCCACAGACACTCCTGGTCCCTGCAGGATGAACCCGTAAGACTCTTGAGCTCCCCTGAGTTTTTCCCCTAGCACCACCGTAAGTTTGAAGTCCGTGCTGCTGAGCTGAAGTCCTGAACAGCAGCACCAAATCTGGTAGAACCGTTCGTGTTCCCGACCCGAAGACCCGTAGAGAGTTTCATCAACGATTTTAAAAACACGTACATCAGTCACAATCCCATCAGGCTAAGCTAATTAGCAATGTAAGCATGCTAATACAAAACACTTACAGGGTGAACATGGTAAACAAAAACCTGCGTAACATTAGCATGTTAGCATCGTCGCTGTGAGAATGTTGGCATGCTTCTGTTAGCATTTAGCTCAAAGCACCGTTTCAGTACAGCTAGCATAGCTACAGACATCCTGAACCTTTACGTTTAACTCCGTCTGTAAAGATGGAGCAAATAAAAACTGACACACTTCTTCTTTAGAAACACGGAACACTTTCACCTCTAAAGGGGCATTTCAACCACAGGGACTTTACCCCGGAACTATGTGCGTTTCGACCGGAGGACCCAGGGTCTAAATTTGGTTCAGGGGTAGATAATCTCCCCCCTAAAAAGCCCCTGCTAGGGGGTAGTACTTTTCAAAGGTCCCAGGACTTTCAGGGGGCGGGGCCTGCAATGCTGAACGTGTCTGATTGGTAGATTAACCTCAGTGTTTTTATTCCGCCCTCCGTCCACAATAACATCACACACATCTGTGATTCTCTTGATTTCTCTTTCTTTCATTAGTTTTTATTTGTTCTATCTTGTTTGTATGTGTGTGTACTTTTCAAAAGAAGAAGCTGTGATTCTCTTGATTTAGCAGCTTGTAACAGTAGTCTTCTCTCAGCCCACCGTGAATGAAACGTCTCTCCTCCCGGTGTTCCACTTTTAAAAGTGACCCTGTAAACTGGAGACCTTCAGCTGAACGTGTCAGTGTTTGTGGAGTTTACACAGCTGTTGAAACACAGAGGGAGTTCCTGGGAATGCAAACTAGTTTAGTTTTTATTAAGATTTCAAAATATCCTCATCAGATATTTAATGATGGTCTAAAGACGTTTATGAGGGATGCATCCGGCTGAGAGTCTCCAGTGAACAGGGTCGCCGTTTAAACCAAAACACCGGCCGATCTCTGCGATCACGGCTTTTTGAGTTCAAAAGGATTTTAAAGCCGTGTTGAAACGTCTTTGCTACTCGCGCTTATCTCCTCTCACGTGTTGATTCAGTGAATCCATCTGTGATGAAATATAGCACCATCTAAAACAGACCAGCTGAGTCTCTTCATGCTAACAGGCTAACTGTTGTGTTGCTCAGAATGATACCTGCCTGTCCGTCTGCTTCTATGGTGTCATCTGTCACCCGGGACTTCAGCCCGCGGTCCAAACGCAGACAACAATGGTGGACCAGGAACCTTTTAGTTCAGGGGGAAGTAGTTCTAGGGGCTAAAAGACTCTTGGTCCAAATGCACCTTAAGGAGCCTGCGAATCACGAGACACAGTTTCACCTTCATCTAAAAGGACACACACACAGAAGTCAGGGACCAGCCTTGTTTCTATCATCACTACTGAAGCTGAAGAAAAGAGATCCTTGAGTTCAGTCCAAACAGAAGATCCGGTGTGAAGCAGGTCGGGGTCTTTGGGTTGTGTCTGGGTTCTCTACGCTGTAAACAAACCTAAACAAAGACAGATTCATAACGCCAGTTTCCTTTTTTTGTTTCCACCTCTGAAATCCTCCCGCGTGAGATCCTGAGAGTTTGAAAGAGAATCATCTACTCACTACAGAAACACAGAGTCAGCAGACGAATACAAAAACAGTCCAGGGTCGATCATGATCCCCCGATGGATGCTGCAGGGTCGTCTGCTGAGCTCCTCTTTGTCGTGGTGTGGCTCACGGCGGCAGACCGGGTGGTCTGACGGGTTTCAAAGAGTCCTAAATGTCTGTTCCCCCCTGCTGGGAGGTGGTCCTTTGATCAGAGCTCGGAGCTCTGAGGAGGTTTAGAGGCCGACAGTTTGTCCTGAAGCCTCTTCGGCTCAGCATCAGTTTGGGGTTTATAACTGCGAGGCCTCCGGGGGTCTTGAGTTCCTGCTGCTGAGTCCTGGTTCATCGAGTCTGCAGAGGAAAGATACGACGTTAAAGAGAGTCAAAATGTGTTTATATAAAACACTTGGTCACAAAGTGCTTCACAGGCACAGAACAATAAAAACTAAATATATATGCAGAAATAATCAGCAACTATAAAAGTGCAGCGATAAAATCACATGCCGGCCAGTACATGATCATTTGTAGCTGCAGTGCATAACCAAAACTACAGGGGGCAGTATCACTCCCACTGTTTACATTCTGCATGGTAACAGAGAGGAAGAAAACATGAACTATGGCGGAACCCACAGAAGATGAGGCTCCAAAAACCCGACCCACAAAGTCAGAGGATTGGAAAGTTTTATCAAGAACGAAGAAGAAAAACAAGTTTACTACAAACTATGGGAGGTACATCTCTCATTCAACGACAGGTTAGGATTAGGGTTAGGGTTAGGGTTAGGGTTAGGGTTAGGGTTAGGGTTAGGGTTAGGGTCAGGGTTAGGGTTACGATTAGGGTTAGGGTTAGGGTTACGATTAGGGTTAGGGTTAGGGTTACGATTAGGATTAGGGTTACGATTAGGGTTAGGGTTAGGGTTACGATTAGGGTTAGGGTTAGGGTTAGGGTTAGGGTTACGATTAGGGTTAGGGTTAGGGTTACGATTAGGGTTAGGGTTAGGGTTACGATTAGGGTCAGGGTTAGGGTTACGATTAGGGTTAGGGTTAGGGTTACGATTAGGGTTAGGGTTAGGGTTACGATTAGGATTAGGGTTACGATTAGGGTTAGGGTTAGGGTTACGATTAGGGTTAGGGTTAGGGTTACGATTAGGGTCAGGGTTAGGGTTACGATTAGGGTCAGGGTTAGGGTTACGATTAGGGTTAGGGTTAGGGTTACGATTAGGGTTAGGGTTAGGGTTACGATTAGGGTTAGGGTTAGGGTTACGATTAGGGTTAGGGTTACGATTAGGATTAGGGTTAGGGTTACGATTAGGATTAGGGTTAGGGTTAGGGTTAGGGTTACGATTAGGGTTAGGGTTACGATTAGGATTAGGGTTAGGGTTAGGGTTACGATTAGGGTTAGGGTTACGATTAGGGTTAGGGTTAGGGTTACGATTAGGGTTAGGGTTAGGGTTACGATTAGGGTTAGGGTTAGGGTTACGATTAGGGTTAGGGTTAGGGTTACGATTAGGGTCAGGGTTAGGGTTACGATTAGGGTTAGGGTTAGGGTTACGATTAGGATTAGGGTTACGATTAGGGTTAGGGTTAGGGTTACGATTAGGGTTACGATTAGGGTTAGGGTTAGGGTTACGATTAGGGTCAGGGTTAGGGTTACGATTAGGGTTAGGGTTAGGGTTACGATTAGGGTTAGGGTTAGGGTTACGATTAGGGTCAGGGTTAGGGTTACGATTAGGGTTAGGGTTAGGGTTACGATTAGGGTTAGGGTTAGGGTTACGATTAGGGTTAGGGTTAGGGTTACGATTAGGGTTAGGGTTAGGGTTACGATTAGGGTTAGGGTTACGATTAGGATTAGGGTTAGGGTTAGGGTTAGGGTTACGATTAGGGTTAGGGTTACGATTAGGATTAGGGTTAGGGTTAGGGTTAGGGTTACGATTAGGGTTAGGGTTACGATTAGGGTTAGGGTTAGGGTTACGATTAGGGTTAGGGTTAGGGTTACGATTAGGGTTAGGGTTAGGGTTAGGGTTAGGGTTACGATTAGGGTTAGGGTTAGGGTTACGATTAGGGTTAGGGTTACGATTAGGGTTAGGGTTAGGGTTACGATTAGGGTTAGGGTTACGATTAGGGTTAGGGTTACGATTAGGGTTAGGGTTAGGGTTACGATTAGGGTTAGGGTTACGATTAGGGTTTGGGTTAGGGTTAGGGTTACGATTAGGATTAGGGTTAGGGTTAGGGTTACGATTAGGGTTAGGGTTACGATTAGGGTTTGGGTTAGGGTTAGGGTTACGATTAGGATTAGGGTTAGGGTTAGGGTTAGGGTTAGAGTTAGGGTTAGGGTTACGATTAGGGTTAGGGTTACGATTAGGGTTAGTGTTAGGGTTAGGGTTACGATTAGGGTTAGGGTTAGGGTTAGGGTTACGATTAGGGTTAGGGTTACGATTAGGGTTAGGGTTAGGGTTAGGATTAGGGTTAGGGTTACGATTAGGGTTAGGGTTACGATTAGGGTTAGGGTTAGGGTTAGGGTTACGATTAGGGTTAGGGTTAGGGTTACGATTAGGGTTAGGGTTACAATTAGGGTTAGGGTTACGATTAGAGTTAGGGTTAGGGTTACGATTAGGGTTAGGGTTAGGGTTAGGGTTACGATTAGGGTTAGGGTTACAATTAGGGTTAGGGTTACGATTAGAGTTAGGGTTAGGGTTAGGGTTAGGGTTAGGGTTAGGGTTACGATTAGGGTTAGGGTTAGGGTTACGATTAGGGTTAGGGTTACAATTAGGGTTAGGGTTACGATTAGAGTTAGGGTTAGGGTTACGATTAGGGTTAGGGTTACAATTAGGGTTAGGGTTACGATTAGGGTTAGGGTTAGGGTTAGGGTTACGATTAGGGTTAGGGTTAGGGTTAGGGTTAGGGTTACGATTAGGGTTAGGGTTACGATTAGGGTTAGGGTTAGGATTAGGGTTAGGGTTAGGGTTACGATTAGGGTTAGGGTTAGGGTTAGGGTTAGGGTTCGGATTACGATTAGGGTTAGGGTTAGGGTTAGGGTTAGGGTTACGATTAGGGTTAGGGTTAGGATTAGGGTTAGGGTTAGGGTTAGGATTAGGGTTAGGGTTAGGGTTAGGGTTAGGATTAGGGTTAGGGTTAGGTTTAGGGTTAGGGTTAGGGTTACGATTAGGGTTAGGGTTAGGGTTAGGGTTAGGATTAGGGTTAGGGTTAGGTTTAGGGTTAGGGTTAGGGTTACGATTAGGGTTAGGGTTAGGGTTAGGGTTACGATAAGGGTTAGGGTTAGGGTTAGGGTTAGGGTTACGATTAGGGTTAGGGTTAGGGTTAGGGTTACGATTGGGGTTAGGGTTACGATTAGGGTTAGGGTTACGATTAGGGTTAGGGTTAGGGTTAGGGTTACGATTAGGGTTAGGATTAGGGTTAGGGTTACGATTAGGGTTAGGGTTAGGGTTACGATTAGGGTTACGATTAGGGTTAGGGTTAGGGTTAGGGTTACGATTAGGGTTAGGGTTACGATTAGGGTTAGGGTTAGGGTTACGATTAGGGTTAGGGTTACGATTAGGGTTAGGGTTACGATTAGGGTTAGGGTTAGGGTTACGATTAGGGTTAGGGTTAGGGTTACGATTAGGGTTAGGGTTAGGGTTAGGATAAGGGTTAGGGTTACGATTAGGGTTACGATTAGGGTTAGGGTTAGGGTTAGGGTTAGGGTTAGGATAAGGGTTAGGGTTACGATTAGGGTTACGATTAGGGTTAGGATTAGGGTTAGGATAAGGGTTAGGGTTACGATTAGGGTTACGATTAGGGTTAGGATTAGGGTTAGGGTTACGATTAGGGTTACGATTAGGGTTAGGGTTAGGGTTAGGGTTACGATTAGGGTTAGGGTTACGATTAGGGTTAGGGTTAGGGTTACGATTAGGGTTAGGGTTACGATTAGGGTTAGGGTTAGGGTTACGATTAGGGTTAGGGTTAGGGATAGGATTAGGGTTAGGGTTAGGGTTAGGGTTACGATTAGGGTTAGGGTTACGATTAGGGTTAGGGTTACGATTAGGGTTAGGGTTAGGGTTAGGGTTACGATTAGGGTTAGGGTTACGATTAGGGTTAGGGTTACGATTAGGGTTAGGGTTAGGGTTACGATTAGGGTTAGGGTTAGGGTTACGATTAGGGTTAGGGTTACGATTAGGGTTAGGGTTACGATTAGGGTTAGGGTTAGGATTAGGGTTAGGGTTAGGGTTACGATTAGGGTTAGGGTTACGATTAGGGTTAGGGTTACGATTAGGGTTAGGGTTAGGATTAGGGTTAGGGTTAGGGTTACGATTAGGGCTAGGGTTACGATTAGGGTTACGATTAGGGTTAGGGTTACGATTAGGGTTAGGGTTACGATTAGGGTTAGGGTTAGGGTTACGATTAGGGTTAGGGTTACGATTAGGGTTAGGGTTACGATTAGGGTTTGGGTTAGGGTTAGGGTTACGATTAGGGTTAGGGTTAGGGTTACGATTAGGGTTAGGGTTACGATTAGGGTTAGGGTTAGGGTTACGATTAGGGTTAGGGTTAGGGTTACGATTAGGGTTAGGGTTACGATTAGGGTTAGGGTTACGATTAGGGTTAGGGTTAGGGTTAGGGTTAGGGTTACGATTAGGGTTAGGGTTACGATTAGGGTTAGGGTTAGGGTTAGGGTTAGGGTTACGATTAGGGTTAGGGTTAGGGTTAGGGTTACGATTAGGGTTAGGGTTACGATTAGGGTTAGGGTTAGGGTTAGGGTTACGATTAGGGTTAGGGTTACGATTAGGGTTTGGGTTAGGGTTACAATTAGGGTTAGGGTTACGATTAGGGTTACGATTAGGGTTAGGGTTAGGGTTAGGGTTACGATTAGGATTAGGGTTAGGGTTAGGGTTACGATTAGGGTTAGGGTTAGGGTTAGGGTTACGATTAGGGTTAGGGTTACGATTAGGGTTAGAGTTAGGGTTAGGGTTACGATTAGGGTTAGGGTTACGATTAGGGTTAGTGTTAGGGTTAGGGTTACGATTAGGGTTAGGGTTAGGGTTAGGGTTACGATTAGGGTTAGGGTTACGATTAGGGTTAGGGTTACGATTAGGGTTAGGGTTACGATTAGGGTTAGGGTTAGGGTTAGGGTTAGGGTTACGATTAGGGTTAGGGTTACGATTAGGGTTAGGGTTAGGGTTAGGGTTAGGGTTAGGGTTAGGGTTACGATTAGGGTTAGGGTTACGATTAGGGTTAGGGTTAGGGTTAGGGTTAGGGTTAGGGTTAGGGTTACGATTAGGGTTTGGGTTAGGGTTACAATTAGGGTTAGGGTTACGATTAGGGTTACGATTAGGGTTAGGGTTAGGGTTAGGGTTACGATTAGGATTAGGGTTAGGGTTAGGGTTACGATTAGGGTTAGGGTTAGGGTTAGGGTTACGATTAGGGTTAGGGTTACGATTAGGGTTAGAGTTAGGGTTAGGGTTACGATTAGGGTTAGGGTTACGATTAGGGTTAGTGTTAGGGTTAGGGTTACGATTAGGGTTAGGGTTAGGGTTACGATTAGGGTTAGGGTTACGATTAGGGTTAGGGTTACGATTAGGGTTAGGGTTAGGGTTAGGGTTAGGGTTACGATTAGAGTTAGGGTTAGGGTTACGATTAGGATTAGGGTTAGGGTTAGGGTTAGGGTTACGATTAGGGTTAGGGTTAGGGTTACGATTAGGGTTAGGGTTAGGATTAGGGTTAGGGTTAGGGTTACGATTAGGGTTAGGGTTAGGGTTAGGGTTAGGGTTACGATTAGGGTTAGGGTTAGGGTTAGGGTTAGGGGTTAGGGTTAGGGTTAGGGTTAGGGTTAGGGTTACGATTAGGGTTAGGGTTACGATTAGGGTTAGGGTTACGATTAGGGTTAGGGTTAGGGTTAGGGTTAGGGTTAGGGTTACGATTAGGATTAGGGTTACGATTAGGGTTAGGGTTAGGGTTACGATTAGGGTTAGGGTTAGGGTTAGGGTTAGGGTTAGGGTTAGGGTTAGGGTTACGATTAGGGTTAGGGTTACGATTAGGGTTAGGGTTAGGGTTAGGGTTACGATTAGGGTTAGGGTTACGATTAGGGTTACGATTAGGGTTAGGGTTAGGGTTACGATTAGGGTTAGGGTTAGGGTTAGGGTTAGGGGTTAGGGTTAGGGTTAGGGTTAGGGTTAGGGTTACGATTAGGGTTAGGGTTACGATTAGGGTTAGGGTTAGGGTTAGGGTTACGATTAGGGTTAGGGTTACGATTAGGGTTAGGGTTAGGGTTAGGGTTACGATTAGGGTTAGGGTTACGATTAGGGTTACGATTAGGATTAGGGTTACGATTAGGGTTAGGGTTAGGGTTACGATTAGGGTTAGGGTTACGATTAGGATTAGGGTTACGATTAGGGTTAGGGTTAGGGTTACGATTAGGGTTAGGGTTAGGGTTAGGGTTAGGGGTTAGGGTTAGGGTTAGGGTTAGGGTTAGGGTTAGGGTTAGGGTTAGGGTTAGGGTTAGGGTTACGATTATGTAACGTACGTTTATCTTTAGGATTACCGTAGTTGTTGCGTGCTAAGCGGAAGCTAGCGTAGCTTGTCTGTACTTGTCTCTTTTGTGTTCCTGTTAATGCTAGCGTTCACTCTGAGATGTATAAATACGTCTAATTTGTCTGTTTTGAAGCAGATTATTAATTTAATAAGATATTTACACAGTAAGAAATCAGTGATAATTAGTTTAACTTATGCACTGTTATAAAACATGATATATATATTGCCTTAAAATAGTAAAGTCAGTTAGAGTTGGTAATCTGGTGGGTGTATTTTGGATTAACTGTAAGCGGTGTAGAGGTAATTGACTCAGGCAGGTGTAAAGGGGATTGTAATAATCTAAAAGGGAGAAAATGAATGACATGATGAATTGATTATTGGATGTTTCTGGAGCTTTGATCAGAATTAATTGCAGTAAATAGTTGTTCCTATAATTAGTGTCGTGTAACCTGATGTTTCCTGCTCATCATCAGGAAGATAAAGCCTTCCTTCTGTCTCAGATGAAACAATACCTCCCCCTCCTTTCTGCCTCGTAGTTTGTTTTAAAAAAGAAGAGGCAGCCATGTTTTAATTTACAGCAGAAGGGGAGATTCTCCTTGTTAAGACCCCAAAAAGGACCACAGAGGAAGGGACTACCCGCACTGAGGGGAGGCGAGGACTTGGGACAGATCCTGCTGATTTCAGCTCCAGTAACACTCGGTCCTCCTGCATCCTTTGGGGGGTTCAATTAGTCACAGTTCAGCTCCGTGTCTGTGAAAACACACAACAGCTCTAAACTCATTTGGTTCCGGACAGGCAGGACGGATTACCGCTCCCAAATTTGTCCAAATAAAACCATGAGAGGACGAGGACTGTGTGCACAGGTGTTTGAGATTAAACCTGGAAACACACTGCGGGCTTCTCTCTGCATCTTCTGATAACTCTATCATCGGATCCAGCTCTGATTTATACACCCCGGCTCTGCTGAGTGTGCATGATCCTCTGTTCCCCCCCAGCATTAATACATGATTGCACATGTGGGACTCACGCAGAACAACCTCGCTCCTGGCAACGACAACCCTCTTACCTTTTGTAGTATTCTCAGGCGGCGTCCAATGCGATGTTTGGTCTTAACTGGCCAGGCCTGGGAGGGAGAAGCTGTCTTTGTATCTATAAAAAAAGACAAATGAAGCAGGTGTGAAAGAGAAAATGCTGCTGCAGCAACTCTGCACATGCACCGAGGCAAGACTGGAACCGGAGGGAGGAATCTGTTGGGTCTTTGTGTGGAGTAGAGATTCAGAGAGGAGATATCAAACGGGACAAAGACACAGACCCGAGCAGGAGCAGAAGACAGGACATGCTTTTTATACTAAAGTCAAGAGTGTTTGTTGTGTTTTGGAGGCTGAAACACCGTCGAACATTCAGTAGAGTGAGAAAGAAACTGTGAAAGTGACCTCCTGGATGAGATCCTTAACTCCTGAAGTGAAGGTACTTTAAGTGTGGCAGAGCAGCCAGCAGCCGAGGTCATTTCAATGTTTGCAAAGTGGGCCAGATATTCCCAAAATGACACCGCCTTAAGGCTCAACTCGTTTGTAAAGTCGGATGAAAGTCCCCAGAAATAAGGAGACTTGGAGAGACCGCTAAGACGTGATGTGAGAGTGTTTCCACACGACACTCCGGCTGTAAGGTCGTCTCCATTCTCCCTGTTAAAACATCTGATCTCTTCAGTCAGAGAGGGAAGTGTGTGTCCTTCTAAACAGCATCTGGTTAGAAAATTAGTCCTAACTGACAGGAGCAGAGTGTGGCGGTGCAGCCAACACAGCAGCTCCTGAGGTCATTCTGATTTATGGTAGTGGATGAGTTATTTCCAGAATGAAACCGGTCCAAAAGCCTAAACTGTCAGAGCCAGAGCAAGATAAGAGTCCTTACAGTTTGACCTCTTCAGTTTCCATCTGAGAGAATTGGACACACATTTCAGAATCAGAGCAGACGGAGCGGACACAAGCAGAGTGACAGAGCAGCCAAGAGTTCATCTGAAGGTTCAGTCAGGATCACTCCAGGGTTCATTTCGATTAACAAAATGATGGCGATAAATGTTCGTCAACGACTCATTTCTTCATGATGAAAACGAGACTATGAAGAGTTAAAGTTCATCACTGATAATAAAAACTCTGACGAACGTATGTTTAGATTTTGTTGACGTGATGAAAACTTTAGTGTTGGACTGTCGGACATGTTGAATCCATGTTTCCCCCTGTGCTGTGCGTCTTTAAAGATGGCGTGATGACTTCCTGTGACAGGCTGAGTTCTTATCTGAGGGGCTCAGTGTTAGCTTGGTCTCTACCTGCAGCAGGTGTGCTTTATGAACCAGCTCTCCTCACCTCCATGCATCTGTCTCATCCTCATTGAGGAGTTTTACCCCCCGGTGTGCGTTAGTGACAAAGACACAACCGGGGGGACGTCTGTTTAACATTTGATGTTTGACGTTGTTGCCGTGGTTACCGTCTACAGCTTGATTTAATCCAGTTTGGTGAAACATCAGACACATTTAGGAAGTTTGGATCAACTCCTCGTCATCAAAGATGCAGATGCATTTCAGAGTGCCGTGAACTGACTGTCTGTCCAGTGCCTCTGTCACTGCAGGTGCATTCAGGGACCGTCGTAAATGTGCAATACAGTCCTTTCATGGTGTTTTACTGTGAGTCAAGAGAATCTAAATACAGTCACAGTGGTCACAGAGAGAATGTTTTCTTTTAACATTTTAGCAGGGCCAGGCTGAATTATTTCACTTCAGATATTACACAAAGTGTTAAAGGAGTGTTGATGATTTGAACTCTTGGTATAACCCTGATACTGATATCTGATCCACTACATGAATTATTTAAAGACTGAAGATGTTTCTGCAAAAATCAAAGACTAACATGTTTTGAGTTTCTGTAGACTAAAACTATAAAGGGCTGAAAAGACTAACATGTGACTAAAACTAACATTTTCATCTAAAGACTAAGACTAAAATAGCTGCCAAAATTAACACTGGACCACTCTCATCTGAAAGATTTGATTATTTGCATGCAATAAGTTAAATCTGGCGGTTCCCTGCCCTTCCATGTGCTTATGTGGAAGGGCAAAGCCTGAAGTGGGGAGAGCACACCTGACTGAATAGAGTCCTGACTGAAAGTTTTATGATCTCAAAGTATTTCCCAGGACTTTTAGCTTGAATGTTAAAAAAAAAACAAAACACCTAGGATTTTTTTTAAAAGTAGATTTCAGATATTTGTACGTCTGTGTTGTTGAACATCAGATCTCCTCACAGCGAGGGAAGATGAAAGTGTGACCTGCTCATGTTTAGTTCTAAAACCCCAGAGAGGAGCAGATAGTGATGTAGCTGACTATGATTAGGACTGGATCAGGCTTGGACCAGCTCTTAGTTAGTCCATCTTTAGGTGCACTCAGATTTTGGTTTCAGAAGTGTTCTGGTGTTGGTTTTTAGTTTGAGCAGCTTTGTTCTGCTGGCTTCACGAGGCGGGACGCACCAGCTGTCATGGAGTCCAGGAGGCCATCAGCAGTCATAAAACACAGATTAAGGTTTATCTAATGTCCCTCAGAAGATGATGATGTCGTTTCTCAACTCCCCTCCCATTCTTACTTTTTTAATTTGCTAATTGGACGCTAAATTATGACAAAAAACAGAAGAGGGAGTCTCGGGTGGAAGTCCTAATCGCTGAGGCTGCAGGACTGAGCCCCGGATGAGTCGGCCATCGCTCCCAGAGGATCATCAGATCCCAGTCAGAGGGTGCTGAGACTGTTTGTCACATCAAAACAGTCACTGCATAGAGAACTGTTTGAATCTAGTGTTGCACTTCACAAGCTTAACGCTTCCAAACATGTGAACACACACACACACACACACACACACACACACACACACACACACACACACACACACATGCACGCACGGCTGACTCATGGCAAACTTGGAAATCTGTGGGTTGCACAAACACCCGGGCGAGGATCCAGCCTTAACAAAGCTTGGCAGGTAAGCCGGTGAGTGTGTCGCTGCGGGACAACAAACGTGACCCCGGGTACCAGGGGCACACGGAGAGCAGGGTGCAAGGCGGCACCTAAAGGAGTTCTCTGTGAGAGTGTTTCCTTTGATTAACGCGCCTTTATTTCACTCCAGAATGATTAAGCGGCCTCTCCCGGCGGCACCTTGTGTTGTCACGCAGCCAAGTGAGATTAAAGTGGGCGCGCAGCTCCTCCGTGTTATCCTCCGGGGTTCTGTTTAACTTCAGCTGCTGTTTTTATGGAAGCAGGACCAAACAGTGTTCAGAGTTAATGACAGACGGCAAATCCAAGATGGTTACAATCGTGGAGAATCCCACAATCCCTCAGACTGGACCGGACTGGACCGGAGAGCTGCTGGTACCTTCAGTTACATGGAGGAAACCAACTTTAGGACTGATCAAATCCTCCTCTCACACCACACACACGCAGGCGGAGACACTGAGTGCATGGACTAAATGTCAGTAAATGAAATGTCTGATGTTGCTTCAGGTGATTTGGAGTCATCATCATGCAGAGTGCACTCTTCTTTGCAGACGCTGATATGAAAGCTCAGAGCGACATTTAATAATACTTTTTATTCCCCGGCTCTCTTACTGATCCTCCTGCTGTGTAAGATGCTTGATCCTGATTGGTCCAAACTCCTTGACGACGGTTATTAACTTTCACTAACATGAGCAGCACCAGAGACAAACTGATCAGCTGGAGTGGATCACTTCCTCACGGCCTGGATTCTGGACTACCTCAGCGATCGTCCGCAGTATGTGAGGGCCCAGAGGTGTCAGTCTGACACCATCGTCCTCAGCACGGGGGCCCCCCAGGGAACGGTTCTGGCTCCGTTCCTGTTCACCCTCTACACTGCAGACTTCACCCACAACACAGCGAGCTGCTACCTGCAAAAGTTCTCTGATGACTCCGCCATTGTTGGCAGAATCACTAATGGGGACGACAGGGAGTACAGAGAGCTGACGCAGGATTTTGCAGTCTGGTTCCAGAGAAACCACCTCCAGCTCAACACAGGAAAGACCAAAGAGCTGGTGGTGGATTTCAGAAGACTCAAGCCCCCTCCTCCCAAAACCAGTGAACATCCAGGGAACGGACATTGAGATTGTGAAACCTTATAAGTACCTGAGTGTTCACCTGAACAACAAACTGGACTGGTCAGACAACTCAAATGCACTCTACAAGAAGGGACAAAGCAGACTCTTTCTGCTCAGGAGACTCAGGTCTTTTGGTGTGCAGGGGGCTCTTCTGAAGTCCTTCTTTGACTCTGTGGTGGCATCAGCCATCTTCTTTGGAGTGGTCTGCTGGGGAAGCATCATCTCTGCTGCTGACAGGAAGAAGGAGAACAGACTGGTGAAGAAGGCCAGCTCTGTCCTGGGCTGCCCACTGGACCCTGTGGAGGTGGTGGCTGACAGGAGGATGTTAGCAAAGCTATCTGATGGACAACACGTCACCCCCCCTCCAGGAGACCATAACAACACTAAGGAGCTGGTTCAGTGACAGACTTCTTCACCCGCGGTGTCTCACGGAGAGATACTGCAGGTCTGTTCTTCCTGCAGTGGTCAGACTCTATAACCAACAATATATATATATATATATATGTGTGTGTGTGTGTGTGTGTGTGTGTGTGTGTAAGATATTATTTTTTACCTCTTTAATTTTGATTTTAATTGCTAATAACTTTTTAATAATTGATATTTTATCGGCTCTTGTTTGCTTTCTATATTTATTTTGCACTTTGTCTCCTTTGTTACTGTGACACTTGAATTTCCCCGTTGTGGGACGAGTAAAGGAATCTCTTATCTTATCACACGTCATGTTAAATCAATCCATGGAAAAGAGTTCAGAAAAAAGGGTTCTCAATTGAGCGCCGGCTCCGAACCGGCCCTGAAACTGCCTCGGTCTAAAAGGGGGTATGACAGGACTCTAAAGTTCTCCCCTGCAGCTTCACGTCTCCTCTCTGTCCACAGGGCAGAGACAGAATCTCACAGATGGAATTCCTCCTGTGTGAGAGTTCAACAGGCTTTGTCATCAGAAGGAGAATGTGACCTGAAAGCCTCCCTGCAGAGGTTGAGATGAAGGGGAATGAATGTTTCAGTAGAGGAGATCTCGGCGGTGTTGGGTGTCAGGATCCGGGGCGCTGAAGTCTAACAGGGCTGAAATTAGATTTTTCTGGCAGCAGAAAGGCAGCGTCTCTGAGCCAGCGGTTAATAAAAGAAACACTCTCAAGCTGTTCAAAATCAACTTAGCATTGATTTACAGAGCCGAGAGCTGGAGAGGGGAGAGAGAGAGGATTCTGTCTGTGAGGAGCTGCAGCGCCTGAGAGACAACAACAGAGAGACAGAGACGCTGCACACATGTTCACAAACATGTTAGAGCTGGATCAGGCTTGGACCAGTTCCTAGTTATGCTGTTAAAGGCTTAGACTGACACACTGGGATCCTGTCTTTCCCTCTCTCTCCTCTCTCTGCCGTCTCGTCACTTTAACTCTTCCTGTCCCATTAAAGTTACTAACCATAGACCTTTCTGGAAGTCCCTGAGCTCCCTTGTCTCGTAGGTTCCTCTGATCTCTGCTGTAGATTCCTTTTGGTTCTGTTATTTCATCCTGTGCTTCTTTCTTTCTTTCCTTTTCTTTCTTCTCTTTTTCTTTTCTTTCTTTCTTTGCTTTCTTTCTTTCTTTCTTCTTTTCTTTCTTTCTTCCTTTCTTTCTTTTCCTTCTTTCTTCTTACTTTCTTCTCTTCTTCATTCCTTCATTCTTTCTTTGATCTCTCTTTCCTTCATTTCTTTCCTTCCTTCTCTTTCCTTCCTTCCTTCTTCCTCCTTTATTTCATCCCGTCTTTCTTTTTCTTCTTTATTTCATTCCTTCTTTCTTCCTTCTTTCTTCCTTCCTACCTTTCTTTCTTTCTTTCTTTCTTTCTTTCTTTCTTTCTTTCTTTCTTTCTTTGTTCTTTTCATGTTTCTTTATCCTTTATGTCTCCTTTTCTTATCCCATCATTCCTTCACCATTTATCCTCCTCTTTTTCTTTCTTCTGGTCTCCCTCTCTTCTCTCTTTTCTTAGACCTTTCTGGAGTCCCTGAGCTCCCTTGTCTCGTAGGTTCCTCTGGATCTCTGTTGCTGTGGACGTGGTCCAGACTCCAGCTGCTACAACTACTACTATCCGTCTCCCCACTATCATCTCTCTCTCTCTTCATCTCCCTCTATCCCTCTCTCCAACACGGTCTCAGCAGATGTGTGTCTAACATGAGTCTGGTCCTGCTGGAGGTTTCTGCCTGTTAAAGGAAGTTTGTCCTTGCCACTGTAACTTGCTAAATGCTGCAAAGTGCTCTGCTCATGGTGGATTAAGATGAGATCAGACTGAGTCCTGTCTGGAAGATGGGACTGGATCTGATCCTGGTCTTGATGTTGGGTCTTTGTTTATTATATAAATAAAGATTGATTGGTAAACAGTGAATTTGTACACAGTTCATCATCTATGTATATGTGGACTGATTTGAGCTCGGTCAGGGTGATGCCGACAGCTCATCTCTACAATCAGACACAAAACAAGAGCAGCTGCAAACCTTTAAGGGTGTTTATGTCTGAAAATCTTCAGAGCAGCATGCTTTGTGAATCGGACCCTGAGATTGGGCGGATAAATGAGGCAATGGTGCGAATTCTGGGTGCAGTCTTTGTTGAGGGATTTGTTATCCCAGCAGTTTAAATCAACAGTTTGTTTCTGTAACTCCAAACTGAAGTAAAGTTCTGACACTTTACATAAAGAGGAAGTCTGTAATAAATCAGCAGAGTAAAGTCATCATCACATCACCGCCTCGGCTCGACAGTCTCAGCTTTGGAGGTGACTCAGCTCCCCACGAGGTGGATTATTAAACAGACCCTGCAATAACTTTTAATTTAGTTAAAGTTTTATAATTTAATAGAATCTCCAGAGGACAGCCGGCTCAGTAATAATCAAGCTTTTGAGCAATACGAGCCTTTGATAGATGGTCCTACGTTTTAAACAGAGACTGTGGACATCTGATATTAAACTGAGGGTTCAAAACTTCTGCTTCATGTTCTAACTTCAGGTTTCTACAGACGCAGGAAGTGCTCATCAGTTCTCTTTAAAAGCATCAGTGTTTCCTACGGTGGTTGTGATATCACCCTTCAGTGTCTGAGAAGCCTCATGAAGCTTAAAGATGGCGGTCGCCTTGAGGGGGAAGCTGACTCAACTCTCACCTCGGGCCTGAAGCCGAGCAAAGCGCTGCAACATTTCCACCTGTCCGCCAATTTAGCCACGCCCCTTTTTATGCTAATTTTAAAATACATTTGAGTCTCTATTCCTTCACATGTTGAATTCTGCTGGCACAATGTGAGAATGGGCTCCAATGAAGTAGGCCTCAAGAGGTCACTCGAGGAACTGCAGCTCACATCATTTTACAACACAGGACATTGAGACTTAATCCCGCCTCTTTCCGTAACTCCTCCCTCGTCTGTTTCTGCTGTTTGGACGATACTTATCAGGGATCCAGCTTTCTGTGTCCCTGAGCTCCCTTGTCTCGTAGGTTCCTCTGGATCACTGCCGTAGATTCCTTTTTTGGGGTCTGTCATTCATCCTTTCTTTTTTCCTTTCTTTCTTTCTTTTATTCCTTTTTCCTCTCATTCCTTCTTTCCTGCAGTCATTTCTTTCTTTCTTTCCTTTTTTCCTTTCCTTCCTTTCTTTCTTTCTTCCTTCCTTCTTTCCTTCCTTCCTTCTTTCCTTCCTCTCCTTCCTTCCTTCCTTCTTTCTCTTCCTTCCTTCTTCCTTCCTTCCTTCTCCTTTCTTTCTTTCTTTCTTTCTTTCTTTCTTTCTTTCTTTCTTTCTTTCTTTCTTTCTTTCTTTTTTTCTTTCCTTCCTTCCTTCCTTCCTTCCTTCCTTCCTTCCTTCCTTCCTTCCTTCCTTCCTCCCTCCCTCCCGCCCTCCCTCCCTCCCTCCCTCCCTTCCTTCCTTCCTTCCTTCCTTCCTTCCTTCCTTCCTTCCTTCCTTCCTTCCTTCCTTCCTTCCTTCCTTTCTCTCTTTGTTCTTTTCATGTTTCTTCATCCTTTATGTCTCCTATTCTTATCCCGTCCTTTCCTTCACCATTTCTTCTCCTCTTTTTCTTTCTTCTGGTCTTCCTCTCTTCTCTCTTTTCTTAGACCTTTCTGGAGTCCCTGAGCTCCCTTGTCTCGTAGGTTCCTCTGGATCTCTGCTGCTGTGGACGTGGTCCAGACTCCAGCTGCTACAACTACTACTATCCGTCTCCCCACTATCATCTCTCTCTCTCTTCACCTCCCTCTATCCCTCTCTCCAACACGCTCTCAGCATCAGCACCAACCAACTCCACAAAACTGTTAAAACGAGGGATTAAAAAGGCTCATAGGTCTCTCTCTTTCTCTGATGACAACACTGACAAAAAGAGAAGAGAGGAGGGGCGGACTGTCCCTCAAATAATGGACTGAAAAGATGCCTTTAAGTGGGCACACCTGTCAGCTCAGCTGTGGTCTCTGTGTGGGAAACATTGTGCATGAAGGTAGCTTTAATGTCAGTCTTTCTTGCCTTTGAAGGACTGAACTAATCTCTACTTGCTGAAGGTGATCCTCCCTCCTGTGTTCCTGCAGCTGTGGGGTTAAAGCACCGTGTGTGTTATTTACCTGCACACCGCTCCATGTCCAGGCACGATGTGACACTCCCCTCCTCTGCAGTAGTCGGGCTGGATGGCGCACACGCTCTGACAGGGCAGGCCGTCCACCGACAGGAAGCCCGGCTGACACACGCACTGCGCCTCCTTTGTCCGGCGGTTCACCGTGCAGCGGGAGAACTCGTCGCAGGCCAGGAACTTACAGGGATCGGCCTGATCGGCTGCGAGGGCGAGAAGAAGAAGAAGAAGAAGAGTCGACATTAGTATTCATGGAGAGTGCGGCTGCGCCTCCCTCTATCCTGCCTCCTCTCGCCGGGAGGTGCTGAGGAGTGTTTGATTTTAATGAGATCCTCAGCTTCTGGTCTGCATTGAAATGTAAGATTTAGCCTCTGGCGTGGACGGCTTCCGAGACTAAACGTCAGATTCACTCCGGGGAAATTAACACGTTCGGGGGGTTCATGGATGAAATGCTGGCCGTGTGATGCCTGATGTGTGGTCAGAGTCGATCTGTGCAACTGTTACTCAAACATGTGTGTGTGTTTGAGAGTGTGTTTTCAGACCGACAGATCAGCAGAGGGAATCAGAAGATTTCATCTCTACTCTGAGAAACCTCTGAGCGAGCACGTCAACAGATCAGGAGGGAGAGACCTGCAGGTTACAGAGGAGCGTTCATGGTGTCTGACAGGAACAGTGTCTGCAGGTCAGACGTCTTTCTTCAGAATCAGTTTGATGAAGATCGTCTAGAGGAGAGCGAGACTCTTCAACGTTCATCCCAACTCTTCATTTAGAGTTTCAGGCCTTAAAGCAGTGTTCATTTTGGTGTCTATTTTAGATGTAGTCTTAGTCTTTAGATGAAAATGTTAGTTTTAGTCACATGTTAGTCTTTTCAGCCCTTTATAGTTTTAGTCGATGGAAACTGAAAACATGTTAGTCTTTGATTTTTGCTGAAACATCTTCACTCTTTAAATAATTCATGTAGTGGATCAGATATCAGTATCAGGGTTATACCAAGAGTTCAAATCTTCAACACTCCTTTAACACTTTAGCTTGTGTAATATCTGAAGTTTAATGATTCAGCCTGGCCCTGCTAAAATCTTAAAGGTGACATATCATGCAGAATGGACTTTTTAATGGTCCTCTCCCTGAAATCTGTGTCCCTGTCTACAAACCCCCTGAAAAGTCAAAGACTCCATTCTGTCCCTGTTCTGATTTCTCCACCTTTCTGTAAATGTGTGCTGAAACCAGCCGTTTCAGTTTTCAGTGTTTTTCATACGTCACAACGCCATCCGGTCTGTAACAGGAAGTCAGAGCTCGGAGCTTGTTCAGCCCATAGACTGTATAAAATACAACTCAACCCCTCCTCCGTTTTTCATTCCCTGCACACATGTGTGCTAACAAGGAGCTTAGGAGGGAGGCATGCTAGTTGTAGGCTGTCTTAATAAACACAAAGGTCGCTTTGACTCCCCACGTCTGCAGATTTGAAGATCTAGTGGATGATTTTTAGTTTGCATGGATAAGTGCTAGCGCTAGTTAGCATAGCCACATAGCTACATGTTGGTAGCTGTGTACCAAGACACACGTCGACATGCTGACAAATAAAACAACAAGAAACACTAAATCTGTGACCAATGGTTCAGAAAGGTCCTGCTGCAGGCGCCTCTCCGTCAGGATCAGATTCTGGATCAGATTCAGAGGGTTGAAGTAACGCGGGTCTGTGAGCAGCCGTGTATATTCAGCCAACATGTAAACATTAGATCAACGTGCCGGACAGCCGAGGAGGCCACACCCACTTCCTGAGGGGGCGTGGTCAGAGAGCTCATTCTCATTTAAAGGCACAGACACAGAAAACAGCCTGTTCTGAGCAGGGCTGAAAAAGAGGGGTTTACAGGCAGACCAGAATCTGATTTCAAAGTGTTTTTATGAGCAATAAACTTTAAAGACATGTTTTGGGGACCTCTTAGACCAATATATGTTGATGAACAAGAGCAGAATATGTCACCTTTAAAAGAAAACATTCTCTCTGTGACCACTGTGACTGTGTTTTCATTCTCTGAAGGCTAAAAGGTTCCTGTGCCTTCTTGTCATCTCGTGTCCAGTCTCATAATCTGTGGTATCGTATCGTACCTTATCATATCACGACTTATGGTATCGCGTCCTGACGTATCATGACATGTCGTGTTGGGTCATGTCGTCTCATGTGTAGACATGTCTTTCCTTCTTGTGTCATATCTTAATCTATGGTATCGTTTTGTACTGTATCACATTGTTTCTTATCATATCACGTCCTGACGTGACATGTGGTGACATGTTGTGGTTTTGTCTCGTGTTGTGTCATGTTGTATCATATCCTGTCCTGTCGTATCGTGACGTGTTGTTTTCCATGGTCTGGTATCATGTTGTATTGTATCTTATTGTATTCTGTCGTATTGTTGTGTGTTGTATTGTATCTTAGTTTTTTCTGTAGGGTTTAAAGTGTGTCTCTTTGTACAGTATTGTTTGATGTCGTCTCCTGTCTTTCGTCGGGTCATATCCTATCTTATCGTGCCGTCTTCTCTCTTCTATCATATCTTCATGTATTCTGTCCTAATGTGTCGTAATGTGTCGTAATGTGTCATATTTATCATCCTGTACGACATCTTCTTTTAGAGCACATATCTGGAGAACCTAAATATTAGACTCCTGAGATTCCTCTCTCAGATCTCTGTAAAGTGACGTCTCAGGTTCCAGAGTATATCTCTGATTTATCTGAGTGAGGACAGACTCCATGGTGAACGTCTAAGCTGCAGTTTTAAGGCGTATAAATCTTCCTTCCTGCTGTGGCATAATAAGAACTTTACATAATGAGAAAAAGCTCTGAATGCCTTTAAGGTCCCACATTCATGTTCCTGCAGCATCCCCGTGATCTATCTTCAGATCTCTTTTTATGTGCGTGATAAAACACAAACCAGCGTCTCATAATAAGTCCCATTGTTGTATCAGTGCTGCCTCTTTGTATGCATCTCATTCCTCACAGGCTCTGTGTTGTAATATTCTCTGCAGATGAGATGCAGGCGGAGAGAGCAGAGATCACAAACACATTCAAATAGACTCAGTAATTAGGTCTATATGTCAAATCCAGCGATACACAGCGGGATTGTATCGAGCGCTGTAGGGCCTGAATAATAGTGATGAAGATGAGAAGAGAAGTGCTGCTGGATGAGCTTCCTCCTCGCAGGCGGCTGATTGAGGATCAAGTTTAGTGCCATGAAGTCAGCCCACTGTGATTTAAAACACTCCGTACTGTAAAACCTCATCTCCCCGTGTTATAACACATCGTGTGATCCCCTGGTAGCCGCTCACATTTACATCAGCTGTGTTTACATTCATGAGGAAGGGTGTTCAATATTTATCATAAGTGCTCACGCATAGCAGAGTGCTCTTAATATTTAATATGAGTTCATGTCTCGTGGGTTTCAGTTCATCATAGGTCAGATTTTCAACCGCAGGAACTTTACCCCTGAACTACGTGCGTTTGGACCGGTGGACCCAGGATCTATGTTTACTTCAGGGGTAGATAATCTCCCCCCTATAAAGTCCCTGCTAGGGGGGTAGTACTTTTCAAAGGTCCCGGGACTTTCGGGGGGCGGGGCCTGCAATACTGAACGTGTCTGATTGGTAGATTAACCGCAGTGTTTTTATTCCTCCCTCCGTCCACAATAACATCACACACATCTGTGATTCACTTGATTTCTCTTTCTTTCATTAGTTTTTATTTGTTCTATCTTTTCAAAAGAAGAAGCTGTGATTCTCCGGGTCAACTTTTTTGCCAATTTTTTTTTTCATTTTGTTTTGCCAAAAAAAAAATTTCATTATTTTTTTTTTTTCTTCGAAATTTTAATTTTTCAAAAAAAAAAAAATTCAAAATTTTTTTTTCAAAAAATTTTTGGGGCAAAATTTTTTTTAGCAAATTTTTTTTTTTCAAAATTTTTTGGTCAATTTTCTTTTTCAAATTTTCTTTTATCAAAATTTCTTATTCCATTTTTTTTTTTTTCAAATTTCTCCTAAAACCATTCACAGTAATTTTTTTTTCCATCTGTGATTCTCTTGATTTCTCTTTCTTTCATTAGTTTTTATTTGTTCTATCTTTTTTGTATGTGTGTGTACTTTTCAAAAGAAGAAGCTGTGATTCTCTTGATTTAGCAGCTTGTAACAGTAGTCTTCTCTCAGCCCACCGTGAATGCGTCTCTCCTCCCGGTGTTCCGCTTTTAAAAGTGACCCTGTAAACTGGAGACCTTCAGCTGAACGTGTCAGTGTTTGTGGAGTTTACACAGCTGTTGAAACACAGAGGGAGTTCCTGGGAATGCAAACTAGTTTAGTTTTTATTAAGATTTCAAAATATCCTCATCAGATATTTAATGATGGTCTAAAGACGTTTATGAGGGATGCATCCGGCTGAGAGTCTCCAGTTAACAGGGTCGCCGTTTAAACCAGAACACCGGCCGATCTCTGCGATCACGGCTTTTTGAGTTGGTGCCACCCTGGTTTTATAACAACATCAAATAAGTAATAAAGACAAACACATGCTGCACATGTTCCACATAACACACAGACACTACATCCTGACTGTACCTGGTTCGATATCCAGAGAGTGCGTGTCGATCTGGATCTGCAGGTTTTTGGCGGCGGAGCAGAACTCCTCCAGGACGCAGTGGACCGCCTCAGTGATGTTGTACGGCACCTTCTTGGCGAACTTCATCTTGCTGTTCACGACCACGCTGCCCTTCCTGAAGTTCATGATCTCCAGATCCATGAAGCCCGTCAGGTTGGCCTGCAGGTACGGCAGCAGCTGGAGACGGACACAGAGGAGGACATCACGTTACAGACAGACTTTAAAGACGGGGAGCGTCCCTCTGAGGAGAGACGCTGATACACACGTCAACAGAGTGTTTGGTTTCATCTGTCAGAGTGCCTCATCTGTTATACATGAGGAACTGCAGAGCTCCATCACTCCATGGGAGACACCAGGCTGACTCTGTGCCGTGCTATTGTCAACAGCTGCAACCTTGAGACACAACATACACTGAAACAACAAAACCCCTAGAGGAGTGAATCTCCAGGGTTAAATCTGGAGCATAAACTCCACCTCACATGGACTATCAGACGTCTTAAAACCATCACCTGATCGCTCCCCTGCTGAGGAGCATGACAAAGAGCAGGAAGCTGCCCCCCCCCCACACACACACCCACACACACCACACACACACACCTGGAGTTCTTGATTTACGACCGATGCATTAATTTATTCTCTGGTTGTAAAGACGGCAGCAGATTTTAAGTCATATGAAACTCTGCAGGAGGAAAAGCTGCTTTGGAGGGAATAATCATCTTATTGGTTGAGTAAATCCTCAGTGAGCCAGATGTCAAACACAATCTTACTGCCAGTGTGGTGAAAGAGATGAAAGGCATGCTTTTAACGAGGCGACTACATCAAGGCTGCTCATTCAACAAGAAGTGTCATCCTTATTAAAGAAAACAAGGCGTTAAATCAGCCTTCATGTTTGTGACAGAGAAAACAAATCAATCTCAAAGGTACTCAATGTTTCTGTAACATCCTTAGTTATGGCTGCCAGATGTTCTGAACATAGTCATTGAGGAGCCGTCTACATTTAGGATACATCAGGTAATGTACCACACCAAGTTCCTGGGTGTGCACATCACTGAAGACCTCACCTGGACCACCAACACTGCATCACTGACCAAGAAGGCACATCAGCACCTCTACTTTCTCCACAAGCTGAGGAAAGCTAGAGACCCTGATCCCCATCATGTGCACACCTTCTACAGAGGCACCATCCAGAGCTTTCTCCACCAGCAGCATCACTGTGTGGTACAGGGCCTGCACTGCGTCCTGCAGGACGACCCTCCAGCAGAAGATTGTTGGTGCCTCTCTCCCCTCCCTCCATGACATTTACTCTCCCGCCTCACCCGAAAAGCCCCACGCATAGCGTCTCAGCCTCTTCAGCCTGTTCCCATCAGGAAGGAGACTACGCAGTCTCCGAACCAGAACCAGCAGACTGAGGGACAGTTTGATCCACCAGGCAGTCAGGATGCTGAACTCTCTCCCTGTTTTGCCCCCTCTTCCCATAGTGCCCCCTTCACAGACTTAACCCGGTCACTGACCCCAAGAATCCCATCAGAGAAAGAAACTCCTGAGAGGAGATGTGGATTAAATCTATCAGACGCTCCTCTGTCCCTGCTGAGGGAACACTTTTTGGTGCTCCGTTGGGTCGGTTGGTCACTTGGGCTGTAACTTGGTTGGTTTGTTGTTTTGTCTGAGAAATAAGTGAAGTTGGTTAAAGGCCCTGTGAGGAGTTTTGAACTGGCTGAGAAACAGACTGACAATGATCCTGATGCCTCTTTATGACCTTCAATAACAAACAAGACCATCAGAAACAACACTGACACCTTCTCTGTTGTCATTTTTAATGCCTGAAACCGCCCTGAGGGGGTCGGTTTCAGACCAGATGATGGACATCTTGCTTCAGAAACGGCCTTTATTTGACTGTTTTCATGGAAAATAATCTCATTCCCTGATAAAGTTGACTGTTAAAAGACAACAGGATGAGGTTTTTGTTGAAAACACTACTTTTGCATGCTTAGGACAAGAGATAAGAGGTATCACTTTGTCCACAAGGGGGCGCCAGAATCGATACAAAACAAAAGTTCCTCACAGCAGCTTTAAGTTTGCTAACATAGTTCGGATACTTGAAGTTAGTATATACAGTACAGATGGTTCAGTTAGCTCAGTTGATCAAGTAGGTTGAATTGGTTAAGTTATATCAGAAAGTTTTAATAGTTTAGTCAGGCGTTGAATCAGTAAGTCTGTAAGTTACTAAGTGTCTTGGTTGCTAAGATTGGTAGCTGTTAGTTTGAGTGTGGTTTTGTGACCTTTGTATTTAGTATCCAAGATGGTGTTCCACAAGGCAGCGCTCTGGGCCCGGTACTTAATGTGTTTGCTTTATATTTTGTCATATTTCACTTTATAATCCTGTTTATTTTAAAGAGATGTGGGCTGCATTACTCCTCAGAGACTCCCTGTACAACAGAGTGAGTAGCTTCATGACAATAATGATAAACATCAATCAGAAGCACCTCAAGGTTAAGAATAGGAGTCAATCCTAAGGAAGGGTGAACATTTTCCCTTTGAGCATCAGTCTTTAATATATCTTTTTTCTTTTCTTTGTTTATTTTTGTGTCTTTTTGTGAAAGACTTTGTAAAGATTATTATTATCATCATTATTAAGATTTAGTTTTTTCACGTGACGTTGACTTTGTTGATTTATGAGGATTCAGCCAGAAGTAAAAACCCAGAACCAGCTTCCCCCAAATGTTTAAAGCGAGACGAGGACATTTATTTTGGAGCCGCTGTTGGTGTGTCTTGAAATGATAAATACATTTATAAGTGGCAGCGACTGCCACTGATGAT
>NW_023260106.1:0-5000 GCF_009762535.1 Notolabrus celidotus
AAGTGCTGAAAATATGATTTCATCAAACTTAAATCTCTGAGCACACCCACTGTAAGCATGAGGGACTTTTATTTTGAAGGGAACCATGATAAAAGCACTGTAATCATGAGGGACATTTATTTTGAAGGGAACAATGATAAAAGCACTTAAATCATAAGGGACTTTTATTTTGAAGGGAACATGATAAAAGCACTTTATCATCAGGGACTTTTATTTTGAAGGGAACCATGATAAAAGCACTTTAAATAGATTTCCCATGCTCCTTTGCAGCAGAGGCAGCGCTGAATGAACAGAAACTTTTAAAGGATTAATTTAAAGAGCCGTCACCGTGAGAGAACGTCTGCAAGCATGTATGACAGAGAGTGTGTGTGTGTGTGTGTGTGTGTGTGTGTGTGTGTGTGTGTGTGTGTGTGTGTGTGTGTGTGTGTGTGTGTGTGTGTGTGTGTGTGTGTGTTTTAGCCAGAAGAGCAGCATCCCCCGGCGGGTGTGGCTTGTGGTTCGTCATCAACGATCTGTACGCCTCGCCTACTCGATGCTGATTGGCTGGCTCCATTGCCCTTCAACCTCTCGTCTGCCTGAGCCGTCTCCATCATCCCTGAAACCACAAAAACATCAACGTCAACATCAACATCCACATCAACGTCAACGTCAACGTCAACATCAACATCCACGTCAACATCAACATCCACGTCGACGTCAACATCCACGTCAACATCCACGTCAACATCAACGTCAACATCCACGTCAACATCCACGTCAACATCCACGTCAACGTCAACATCCACGTCAACGTCAACATCCACGTCAACGTCAACGTCAACATCCACGTCAACATCCACGTCAACGTCAACATCCACGTCAAAGTCAACGTCAACATCCACGTCAACATCCACGTCAACATCCACGTCAACGTCAACGTCAACGTCAACGTCAACATCCACGTCAACATCCACGTCAACATCCACGTCAACATCCACATCAACATCCACGTCAACATCCACGTCAACATCCACGTCAACATCCACATCAACATCCACGTCAACATCCACATCAACATCCACATCAACATCCACGTCAACATCCACGTCAACATCCACATCAACATCCACGTCAACATCCACGTCAACATCCAAGTCAACATCCACATCAACATCCACGTCAACATCCACGTCAACGTCAACGTCAACATCCACATCAACGTCAACATCCACGTCAACATCAACATCCACGTCGACGTCAACATCCACGTCAACATCCACGTCAACATCAACGTCAACATCCACGTCAACATCCACGTCAACATCCACGTCAACGTCAACATCCACGTCAACGTCAACATCCACGTCAACGTCAACGTCAACATCCACGTCAACATCCACGTCAACATCCACGTCAACGTCAACGTCAACGTCAACGTCAACATCCACGTCAACATCCACGTCAACATCCACGTCAACATCCACATCAACGTCAACGTCAACATCCACATCAACGTCAACGTCAACATCCACATCAACATCCACGTCAACATCCACATCAACGTCAACGTCAACATCCACATCAACGTCAACGTCAACATCAACATCCACGTCAACATCCACGTCAACATCAACATCCACATCCACATCAACGTCAACATCAACATCCACATCCACATCAACGTCAACATCAACATCCACGTCAACATCCACGTCAACATCCACATCAACGTCAACGTCAACATCCACATCAACGTCAACGTCAACATCCACATCAACATCCACGTCAACATCCACATCAACGTCAACGTCAACATCCACATCAACGTCAACGTCAACATCAACATCCACGTCAACATCCACGTCAACATCAACATCCACATCCACATCAACGTCAACATCAACATCCACATCCACATCAACGTCAACATCAACATCCACGTCAACATCCACGTCAACATCAACATCCACGAGGACATCAACATCCACGTCAACATCCACGTCAACATCAACATCCACGAGGACATCAACATCCACGTCAACGTCAACGTCAACATCCACGTCAACATCCACGTCAACATCCACGTCAACATCCACGTCAACATCCACGTCAACGTCAACATCCACGTCAACATCCACGTCAACGTCAACGTCAACATCCACATCAACGTCAACATCCACGTCAACATCAACGTCAACATCCACGTCAACATCAACGTCAACATCCACGTCAACATCAACGTCAACATCCACGTCAACGTCAACATCCACGTCAACATCAACGTCAACATCAACATCAACATCCACGTCAACATCCACGTCAAAATCAACGTCAACATCAACGTCAACATCCACGTCAACATCCACGTCAACATCAACGTCAACATCCACGTCAACATCCACGTCAACATCCACGTCAACGTCAACGTCAACATCCACGTCAACGTCAACATCCACGTCAACATCCACGTCAACATCCACGTCAACATCCACGTCAACATCAACGTCAACATCAACGTCAACATCAACATCCACATCAACATCAACATCCACATCAACATGAATGATAATAACCATCTTAATAATGATAATGAATGATAATAACAATATTAATAATGATAATAATGAATAATAATAACAATATAAATAATGATAATAATGAATGATAATAACAATATAAATAATGATAATAATGAATGATAATAACAATATTAATAATGATAATAATGAATGATAATAACAATATTAATAATGATAATAATGAATGATAATAACAATATAAATAATGATAATAATGAATGATAATAACAATCTTAATAATGATAATAATGAATGATAATAACAATATTAATAATGATAATAATGAATGATAATAACAATATTAATAATGATAATAATGAATGATAATAACAATCTTAATAATGATAATAATGAATGATAATAACAATATAAATAATGATAATAATGAATGATAATAACAATATTAATAATGATAATAATGAATGATAATAACAATATTAATAATGATAATAATTAATGATAATAACAATATAAATAATGATAATAATGAATGATAATAACAATCTTAATAATGATAATAATGAATGATAATAACAATATTAATAATGATAATAATGAATGATAATAACAATATTAATAATGATAATAATGAATGATAATAACAATATTAATAATGATAATAATGAATGATAATAACAATATAAATAATGATAATAATGAATGATAATAACAATCTTAATAATGATAATAATGAATGATAATAACAATATTAATAATGATAATAATGAATGATAATAACAATATTAATAATGATAATAATGAATGATAATAACAATATAAATAATGATAATAATGAATGATAATAACAATCTTAATAATGATAATGAATGATAATAACAATATTAATAATGATAATAATAATGAATGATAATAACAATATTAATAATGATAATAATGAATGATAATAACAATATAAATAATGATAATAATGAATGATAATAACAATCTTAATAATGATAATGAATGATAATAACAATAAAAATAATGATAATAATGAATGATAATAACAATCTTAATAATGATAATAATGAATGATAATAACAATATTAATAATGATAATAATAATGAATGATAATAACAATATAAATAATGATAATAATGAATGATAATAACAATCTTAATAATGATAATAATGAATGATAATAACAATATTAATAATGATAATAATGAATGATAATAACAATATTAATAATGATAATAATGAATGATAATAACAATATTAATAATGATAATAATGAATGATAATAACAATATTAATAATGATAATAATGAATGATAATAACAATATTAATAATGATAATGAATGATAATAACAATATTAATAATGATAATAATGAATGATAATAACAATATTAATAATGATAATAATGAATGATAATAACAATATTAATAATGATAATAATGAATGATAATAACAATATTAATAATGACAATGTAACACAGGAACATAAGCTCCTCCCCCTCAGACTCTTACGTTTACAGAGATCCAGGAAGAGCTCCTCGATGCCTTTATTTAACTTGGCTGATGTGTGGTAATGTTTGGCTCCCACTGACTCAGCATAACTACAGAGAGACAGGAACACCAACCATGAGCTCAGATACTATCCTTCAACAGACCCACAGACCCATGACCCCACAGACCCACAGACCCATGACCCCACAGACCCACAGATCCATGACCCCACAGACCCATGACCCCACAGATCCATGACCCCACAGACCCATGACCCCACAGATCCATGACCCCACAGATCCATGACCCCACAGATCCACAGACCCCACAGACCCATGACCCCACAGATCCATGACCCCACAGATCCACAGACCCCACAGATCCATGACCCCACAGATCCATGACCCCACAGACCCATGACCCCACAGATCCATGACCCCACAGACCCATGACCCCACAGACCCACAGATCCATGACCCCACAGACCCATGACCCCACAGATGCACAGATCCATGACCCCACAGACCCATGAACCCACATACCCACAGATCCATGAACCCACAGATCCTTGAACCCACATACCCACAGATCCATGAACCCGAATACCCACAGATCCATGAACCCACAGATCCATGAACCCACAGATCCTTGAACCCACAGATCCATAAACCCACAGATCCTTGAACCCACAGATCCATGAACCCACATACCCACAGATCCATGAACCCACATACCCACAGATCCATAAACCCACAGATCCTTGAACCCACAGATCCATGAACCCACATACCCACAGATCCATGAACCCACAGATCCTTGAACCCACAGATCCATGAACCCACAGATCCATAAACCCACAGATCTGTAGACCGACCTTGAACCTTAAATAATAAAGTAATCGTCTCACCTCTCGGCCTCTTCCACTGAAACATGTCTGTCTTTGTCCAAATCTATTTTATTACCTGAAGAGGAAACACACACACACACAC
>NW_023260106.1:12500-37500 GCF_009762535.1 Notolabrus celidotus
TGATCCTAACCCTGAATCTACTCTGTATCATTTTCAGCCCGGATACAGAGCCAGTGATCCTCCAGGAAGGGGTCCCAAGAACTCCGAGCAGAGTGAGAGGTCTGTCTGTCCCCTGATCTCCGCAGCGTCACATGAGGACGGCTGCCTGTCAGCCGCACGCTCAGAGTCTGAGGGGGGTTTCAGAGTCTGCTGGTGGGGTTCTGAGTCTGCTGGTGGGGTTCTGAGTCTGGAGGGGGGGGTCTGTGTCTGGAGGGGGGGTTCCGGAGTCTGAAGGGGGTTTCAGAGTCTGCAGGTGGGGTTCTAAGTCTGCAGGGGGGGTTCTGAGTCTGGAGGGGGGGTTTCAGAGTCTGCAGGGGGGGTTCTGAGTCTGCTGGTGGGGTTCTGAGTCTGGAGGGGGGGTTCCAGAGTCTGGAGGGGGGGTTTCAGAGTCTGCAGGGGGGGTTCTGAGTCTGGAGAGGGGGGTTCTGAGTCTGCAGGGGGGGTTCTGAGTCTGGAGGGGGGGGGGTCTGTGTCTGGAGGGGGGGTTCCGGAGTCTGAAGGGGGTTTCAGAGTCTGCAGGTGGGGTTCTAAGTCTGCAGGGGGGGGGGGGGTTCTGAGTCTGGAGGGGGGGTTTCAGAGTCTGCAGGGGGGGTTCTGAGTCTGCTGGTGGGGTTCTGAGTCTGGAGGGGGGGTTCCAGAGTCTGGAGGGGGGGTTTAAGAGTCTGCAGGGGGGGGTTCTGAGTCTGGAGAGGGGGGTTCTGAGTCTGCAGGGGGGGTTCTGAGTCTGCAGGGGGAGTTTCAGAGTCTGCAGGGGGGGGTTCTGAGTCTGAAGGGAGGTTTCTGAGTCTGCGAGGGGGGGGTTCTGAGTCTCCAGGGGGTGTTCTGCATTTCAGACTACACACAGCAGCAGACTGAGGAGCATCATCACTCCTCATGTGATCACATGTTCTAAATTATCATCATAAATCTGGAGCTACAGGACCCTACAGGACCCTGCAGGACACTACAGGACCCTACAGGACCCTACAGGACCCTACAGGACACTACAGCACCCTACAGGACCCTACAGAACACTACAGGACACTACAGGACCCTGCAGGACGCTACAGGACCCTACAGGATGATACAGGACCCTGCAGGACACTACAGGACCCTACAGGATGATACAGAACACTACAGGACCCTACAGGACCCTGCAGGACGCTACAGGACCCTACAGGATGATACAGGACCCTACAGGACCCTGCAGGACACTACAGGACACTACAGGACCCTACAAGACACTACAGGATCCTACAGGACACTACAGGACACTACAGGACCCTACAGGACACTACAGCACCCTACAGGACCCTACAGGACACTACAGGACACTACAGGACACTGGACACTACAGGACCCTACAGGACCCTACAGGACCCTACAGGACACTACAGCACCCTACAGGACACTACAGGACAGTACAGGACACTACAGGACCCTACAGGACCCTACAGGACACTACAGGACCCTACAGGACCCTACAGGACCCTACAGGACACTACAGCACCCTACAGGACACTACAGGACAGTACAGGACACTACAGGACCCTACAGGACCCTACAGGACACTACAGGACACTACAGGACACTACAGGACCCTACAGGACACTACAGCACCCTACAGGACCCTACAGGACACTACAGGACACTACAGGACACTGGACACTACAGGACCCTACAGGACCCTACAGGACCCTACAGGACACTACAGCACCCTACAGGACACTACAGGACAGTACAGGACACTACAGGACCCTACAGGACCCTACAGGACACTACAGGACCCTACAGGACACTACAGGACCCTGTAGGACACTACAGGACCCTACAGGATGATACAGAACACTACAGGACCCTACAGGACCCTGCAGGACGCTACAGGACCCTACAGGATGATACAGGACCCTACAGGACACTACAGGACCCTACAGGACACTACAGGACCCTGCAGGACACTACAGGACACTACAGCACCCTACAGGACACTACAGGACACTGGACACTACAGGACCCTACAGGACCCTACAGGACACTACAGGACACTACAGGACCATACAGGACCCTACAGGACACTACAGCACCCTACAGGACCCTACAGGACACTACAGGACACGTCAGGACCCTACAGGACCCTACAGGACACTACAGCACCCTACAGGACACTACAGGACACTACAGGACCATACAGGACCCTACAGGACACTACAGCACCCTACAGGACCCTACAGGACACTACAGGACACGTCAGGACCCTACAGGACCCTACAGGACACTACAGGACCCTACAGGACCCTACAGGACACTACAGGACACTACAGGACCCTACAGGACCCTACAGGACACTACAGCACCCTACAGGACACTACAGGACAGTACAGGACACTACAGGACCCTACAGGACCCTACAGGACACTACAGGACCCTACAGGACACTACAGGACCCTGCAGGATGCAGAGGACACGGTTTAAAGATTTTATTGAACAAAGAAGTTCTAAAGTCTTCTTGTGTTTGTTTTTTTGTTTTTTACCTTTATCAAATAAAAATGTGTCGTTTATTTTCCATTTCACAGAAACAAATGATGAGACTATAAACATCTCAAGCTCATTTTGGACATACAAACCTTTTTTGTCTTCAAATAATCAAAACATTTCTCTTTCAGGAGGGAACTTGAGTTTGTGCTTGTCTGCAGGATGGAGCCTCTCTCTGCGCTGACTCTGCTGGGTTCAGTTTATTAAAGTAATATGAAGCTTTTATATGCAGATTTTTACACATTAATAACATCATTATGTTCTTTAAGGTAAAGTGTTAATTTGCAGACTAGCCCTTTAAAAACTGTTTTATTGATGAGTTCATGTTTTTATGGCTTTAATATTGCAGCAGGTAAAATATATAATAAATCTCATCATCACAAGATGATTCATAGTCGTGTTCAGTCATTTGAACATCTTTAGTACAAATAAATGAGCATAGCATGACCTGGAGATATTTCATCTCCAGGAAGAATGAGACTAAACTTCAAAATCAATGAAAACTTTCTCTGAAGTTTAAAAGTAAAAAATAAATCTCATCATTCAGAGAGTTATCAGGCGCCCTCTGCAGGACACGTCGCTTCCCTACAGACTGCACAAACAGCTCAAGTTCTCTGATCTATCTGAAGCATTAAAATCAAAGTATTCATGTTTTCAGTGTTTTCCTCTGAGTAACCTGCAGAATCTCAGATACGACCCGGACCGAAAACACTGACTAGATACTTACTTACTTTGAAGCAATCCATTATCCATCAATCAATCAATCAATCAATCAATCAATCAATCAACCAACCAACCAATCCATCAATCAACCAATCAATCAATCAACCAATCCATCAACCAATCCATCAATCAATAAATCAATCAACCAATCAACCAACCAATCCATCAATCAATAAATCAATAAATCAATCAACCAACCAACCAATCCATCAATCAACCAATCAATCAACTAATCCATCAACCAATCCATCAATCAATAAATCAATCAACCAACCAACCAATAAATCAATCTTTATTTGTAAAGCTCTTTTCAAACAATGACATTGTGACACAAAGTGTTGTACATAAAATAGAATGAATTTAAATCTGGGCTCGTTGTTAAAAAGTCATGAAACACTTTAACTCCATAGTAAGGATCTGATCCTCTGAGGAGGACTCTGACTGATTATTGGTTATTGCCTCTCTGATCATGGATCAGGATCAGAACTTGAGGAGTCCGTGGAGCTGCTTTCCTTGATTGTGTGAGTAAAGTTTTTAAAGTGGTGTCAGAGAGGAAGCAGAAGTTCTCTCACTAAACTGAACTGTGTCTGTGGATCAGGTGTGTCGTCAGGTTCCCCCAGCGTCAGAGCGCTCTGCAGTCGATTCATCTGGTCTGGAGTCGGAGCTGGATCCTCGTAGTGCAGCCGTAACCAAGACTCCCCTGAAAGTACACAAACCCACATCAGACCGGCCCAGAACATCATCTCCCTCTTCAACAGATTCAGCCTCACCTTTCCCGACCCTCTGACCCAGCGACACCAGTAGCTCCGCCCCCACGCTGTGATTGACAGGTTCTCCAGCTTTCGATCGTCCCGCCCCCAGCTGATGAAGAACTTGTGCGAGCACCAAACCGTCCACGTCCTTGATGACGCCTGCAGGACGAACCAGAGAAGGGGGGGCAGGTGTGTTCAATCTTTGATCCAGACAAAATCAATCGATCGTTCTGTTTTCTACAAATTCCTTCAGAGATCCTTAAAGGGACAGTTCCAGTTAAAGTTCTAAATGACCTGGGTCATGGTTCTCTCCTCTGGTACTTCATCCATGGTCTATGGTGGTGATGATTCAGCATGTGTAAGACATAACAAATGTCATGTTTATAATTAGAGATTATAAAAACTTCTTAAAAACTAAGTCAAATATAAAGCTCAGGAGAATTCAGTAACCATGACAGCCAGAGTATTGTCAATCATAAATCCTGCTGTTTGTAAAAACACGTTTATAAATGTAGAAACAACAAAGTCAAAATATTCAGTCAGAAAATGTTAAAAGTTTTACCTTCAGCAGGAGTCTTCAGTTCCCTCTGATGCTGAGACTTCCTCAGGACGCTGTGGTAATCTGTGTGGGCGGAGCAAAGACTGCGAGCTGTCTCTTTGGCCACGCCCTGTTTTTCTAACATCGTCTGGAACTTTGTCAAAGCAGCTCCACCAATCACAGCGTCAGAAATCTTCGCTCTGCCTTCTGATAGGTCCGACACCAAGCCGGTCATCTTCAGTAAAACTCCACCTACAAAACATCCACAGCAGAGATACATGAGAAATTAACATTACCAATAAATGTTAAAATAAGAATGTTCAATGATAGAATGTAAATGTTAAATGATAGAATGTGAATATTAAATGATAGAATGTAAATGTTAAATGATAGAATGTGAATGTTAAATGATAGAATGTGAATATTAAATGATAGAATGTGAATGTTAAATGATAGAATGTGAATATTAAATGATAGAATGTGAATGTTAAATGATAGAATGTAAATGTTAAATGATAGAATGTGAATGTTAAATGATAGAATGTGAATATTAAATGATAGAATGTGAATGTTAAATGATAGAATGTGAATGTTAAATGATAGAATGTGAATGTTAAATGATAGAATGTGAATGTTAAATGATAGAATGTAAATGTTAAATGATAGAATGTGAATGTTAAATTTTAAAAAGTGACTGTTGCAGCACGTTAACCCGACATTAGGCGACTGTCAGCTGATGGTTTTTACCCAGAGTCGTGACAAGCTCCATCAGGTCGTCAGGTCCTCTTCCCTTTAGCGTCTCCACGGACTCGATCACCTCCAGACTGTTTCCAACACATCGACCAATCGTAGCGTCCATACAGCTAAGGACCGCCCCCGTACATATACCAAGGCTGTTACCTGCATTCACCTGAAATAAAACAGCACCATGTTTATCATCACTTCAGTACTGACCTTAACCCTTTCAACTCCAAAAACCTACATTTATTTTAAATTAATTCATTTCTGTATTTTTAAACTTTTTTGTTAATAAATGTATTTTTAGAACATTTATCTTTTCTGAATTTTCTGATTTTGCTAAAATTGTTTGGAATCTTATAAAAGCTTTATATTCAAGGTTCAATTTAACTTGTAAATAAATCCCTCACTCCGACTCTCTGCGGTGAGAAATGTAAGCCGGTGTTTTCAGTGACGTGTTGTTATTCAGTTCACCCCGCCTCGCTGATCGCTGACATTAAACATACAAAAATATTAACCACCGATCTTATTGACGATATTTTTGGCTGCTTTTGTGCTTCATAAAGAGACTTGAGTATCTGATTCAGTCAAGACCGGCTGAAAACTCCTTAGAGGAGCTTTAATCAGCGTCCTGTGAGCACCATGTGTTTGAAGTTCTTACTAGAGACTGTGCGAGCTGTTTAGCACTCTCCAGGTCTTTGTACAGAGCAGCTCGCCCAAACTTCACATCCAGGACGAGAGCAGACAGAGACTCTGCACCTTTCTTTGAGATGATTGAACCTGAAACATCAATGAGAACATGTTTGAGTTCATGGTCATGTTTGAGTCCATGGTCATGTTTGAGTTCATGGTCATGTTTGAGTCCATGGTCATGTTTGAGTTCATGGTCATGTTTGAGTCCATGGTCATGTTTGAGTTCATGGTCATGTTTGAGTCCATGGTCATGTTTGAGTTCATGGTCATGTTTGAGTCCATGGTCATGTTTGAGTTCATGGTCATGTTTGAGTTCATGGTCATGTTTGAGTTCATGGTCATGTTTGAGTTCATGGTCATGTTTGAGTCCATGGTCATGTTTGAGTTCATGGTCATGTTTGAGTTCATGGTCATGTTTGAGTTCATGGTCATGTTTGAGTCCATGGTCATGTTTGAGTCCATGGTCATGTTTGAGTCCATGGTCATGTTTGAGTCCATGGTCATGTTTGAGTTCATGGTCATGTTTGAGTTCATGGTCATGTTTGAGTCCATGGTCATGTTATAACTGTTTAATTAAAGGTTCAGTACCTGTAATTAAAGGTAAACTGTCCACTGTACTGGTGGTGTCTCGCAGAGCGTACAGGACTCGATCAGCAGGAACCAGCGTCTCCGTCTGACCAACGATGCAACAGCCCACTGAGTCCAGCATCTCCAGAATCTGCATATGGAAACTCCTATTGATCAATGTAAGGACCTGAAACATGTTCAGGTGTAAGGACCTGAAACAGGTTCAGGTGTAAGGACCTGAAACATGTTCAGGTGTAAGGACCTGAAACATGTTCAGGTGTAAGGACCTGAAACAGGTTCAGGTGTAAGGACCTGAAACAGGTTCAGGTGTAAGGACCTGAAACAGGTTCAGGTGTAAGGACCTGAAACAGGTTCAGGTGTAAGGACCTGAAACATGTTCAGGTGTAAGGACCTGAAACAGGTTCAGGTGTAAGGACCTGAAACAGGTTCAGGTGTAAGGACCTGAAACAGGTTCAGGTGTAAGGACCTGAAACATGTTCAGGTGTAAGGACCTGAAACAGGTTCAGGTGTAAGGACCTGAAACAGGTTCAGGTGTAAGGACCTGAAACAGGTTCAGGTGTAAGGACCTGAAACATGTTCAGGTGTAAGGACCTGAAACAGGTTCAGGTGTAAGGACCTGAAACAGGTTCAGGTGTAAGGACCTGAAACAGGTTCAGGTGTAAGGACCTGAAACAGGTTCAGGTGTAAGGACCTGAAACAGGTTCAGGTGTAAGGACCTGAAACATGTTCAGGTGTAAGGACCTGAAACAGGTTCAGGTGTAAGGACCTGAAACATGTTCAGGTGTAAGGACCTGAAACAGGTTCAGGTGTAAGGACCTGAAACAGGTTCAGGTGTAAGGACCTGAAACATGTTCAGGTGTAAGGACCTGAAACAGGTTCAGGTGTAAGGACCTGAAACAGGTTCAGGTGTGAGCACCGGTGGTTGCCTGGTTACCTGAGCTGCTGGCTGCTGGACGTTGTATCCTGGAATTGTTTCCAGTTTATCCAGAGTTCCTCCTGTGTGAGCCAAGCCCCGCCCACTTATCATTGGCACCTGAGCAGAAACACACACCTGGAGTTATGACATCATGAAGTACCTAACCATATAAACCTGGATGATGTTAGTCTAAACGGGTCAGCCAGAGTTTATGATCTGTACTTCCTGTTTAAGGTGTTATGTCCTCGTGAGGAGTCAGGTTAAAGGAGGTGAGGTTCACCTGTCAGTGATGTCAGAGCCACAGACACCTGATGGATGTTGATGAGCAGTGTGTGTTTATTGGACTCTAAAGGGTTAACTCTCAGAACGTTGTTTTTGTCTGTTGTTAGCTAACGTTAACGTTAGCAACTCACCACCTGCAACCTGTTTGACTTCATGTTAGCTTCCTACACGGTCTCAGAGAAAAGGCGGCCATGTTTGTTTGTGGTGACATCATGGATATAAATACTCTTACCTGACTCTACAGGTAGACCTGAGTGTGTGTGTGTGTGTGTGTGTGTGTGTGTGTGTGTGTGTGTGTGTGTGTGTGTGAGTGTGTGTGTGTTTGGGTATGTGTGTGTGTGTTTGGATGTGTATGTGAGTGTGTGTGTGTGTGGTGTGTGTGTGTGTGTGTGTGGTGTGTGTGTGTGTGTGTGTGTGTGTTTGGGTATGTGTGTGTTTGGATGTGTGTGTGAGTGTGTGTGTGTGTGTGTGTGTGTGTTTGGGTATGTGTGTGTTTGGATGTGTGTGTGAGTGTGTGTGTGTGTGTGTGTGAGTGTGTGTGTGAGTGTGTGTGTGTGTGTGTGTGTGTGTGTGTGTGTGTGTGTGTGTGTGTGTGTGAGTGTGTGTGTGTGTGTGTGTGTGTGTGTGTGTGTGTGTGTGTGTGTGTGTGAGTGTGTGTGTGTGTGTGTGTGTGTGTGTGTGTGTGTGTGTGTGTGTGTGTGTGTGTGAGTGTGTGTGTGTGTGTGTGTGTGTGTGTGTGTGTGTGTGTGTCTACCTTACAGCCACAGGCAGCTAGCGCTGGTGCTAACACCAGACTAACTTTATCTCCAACACCTCCCGTGGAGTGTTTGTCAACCACAAGCCCCGCCCACTCCTTTGGCCACGACATCACCTCCCCCGATGACATCATCTCTCGGGTCAGGATGGAGGTCTCGGCGTCGAGCATTCCTTTCTGCCATATGGCCATCAGCATGGCACCTGAGAGGAGAGTACAGGTGAAGGTCTGAGCTCAGGGTCAGAGTCTGTATGTCTCTGTGATTCTCACCGATCTGACTCTCCTGCATCGTCCCGTCCGTCACAGCCCGGATGAACGTTCTGATCTCCTCATCACTCAGCTGCTCTCCGTCTCTCTTCTTCTTGATCAGATCTGGGATGGACTGCATGGTGGCTTTAAAGACCTCTGGGGATGAATAATAATCACACTTTCACAAGTTACAGCGGCAAGGACAAACTTCCTTTAACAGGCAGAAACCTCCAGCAGGACCAGACTCATGTTAGACACACATCTGAATCTGAGAGCGTGTTGGAGAGAGGGATAGAGGGAGATGAAGAGAGAGAGAGACACAGAGAGAGGGTGAGGTGAGGTGTTTATAGTATTTAACACAGTTCAGTTTAACTTCCTCTCAGCTGTTCCTCCTTTCATTAAATCAAAGCGTTCGTACATCGTGAAGACGCAGAGCGAGTCAAACCTCTTTAAGTTTGCCGTCTTTAGAGCGACCTTTCTACGACAAAGGTGCGACCTTATAAGCCTTCAGCACAGATCGTAAACAGCTTCAGAGAATCCACACTTCCAGGTCCTTACACCTGAACATGTTTCAGTGACACAGCTGTCACAGTAATAACACGTGTTTCCTGCTGAGCTGGAGTAGACCTTTAAATCAGACTGAATTTAAAGTTCAGGGTGTTTATTATTAAAATATTAAATCAGACTGAATTTAAAGTTCAGGGTGTTTATTATTAAAATATTAAATCAGACTGAATTTAAAGTTCAGGGTGTTTATTATTAAAATATTAAATCAGACTGAATTTAAAGTTTAGGGTGTTTATTATTAAAATATTAAATCAGACTGAATTTAAAGTTCAGGGTGTTTATTAAAGTTAAAATATTAAATCAGACTGAATTTAAAGTTCAGGGTGTTTATTATAAAAATATTAAATCAGACTGAATTTAAAGTTCAGGGTGTTTATTATTAAAATATTAAATCAGACTGAATTTAAAGTTCAGGGTGTTTATTATTAAAATATTAAATCAGACTGAATTTAAAGTTCAGGATGTTTATTATTAAAGTTAAAATATTAAATCAGACTGAATTTAAAGTTCAGGGTGTTTATTATTAAAATATTAAATCAGACTGAATTTAAAGTTCAGGGTGTTTATTATTAAAATATTAAATCAGACTGAATTTAAAGTTCAGGGTGTTTATTATTAAAATATTAAATCAGACTGAATTTAAAGTTCAGGATGTTTATTATTAAAGTTAAAATATTAAATCAGACTGAATTTAAAGTTCAGGGTGTTTATTATTAAAATATTAAATCAGACTGAATTTAAAGTTTAGGGTGTTTATTATTAAAATATTAAATCAGACTGAATTTAAAGTTTAGGGTGTTTATTATTAAAATATTAAATCAGACTGAATTTAAAGTTCAGGATGTTTATTATTAAAATATTAAATCAGACTGAATTTAAAGTTCAGGATGTTTATTATTAAAATATTAAATCAGACTGAATTTAAAGTTCAGGGTGTTTATTATTAAAATATTAAATCAGACTGAATTTAAAGTTCAGGATGTTTATTATTAAAATATTAAATCAGACTGAATATAAAGTTCAGGGTGTTTATTATTAAAATATTAAATCAGACTGAATTTAAAGTTCAGGGTGTTTATTATTAAAGTTAAAATATTAAATCAGACTGAATTTAAAGTTCAGGGTGTTTATTATTAAAATATTAAATCAGACTGAATTTAAAGTTTAGGGTGTTTATTATTAAAGTTAAAGTATTTCCTGCTGAGCTGGAGTAGAGGTTTTACTGGTTAAATTACTTTCTGACTTTCAGCTGAAGAAATAAACAACATGATGAACTTTTCCTTCACACCACAGAAAGCCTCTTCAGGAGAACAGTGAGAGGATCCTACCTGCTCTGTAGACTTCAGCACAGTGCCATCGACCTGCAGCTCATCATTAACCAACCTCAGGTCAACGGCCCACCAGCCAATCGGCAGAGAGCAGGGAGCAGGAGGCGTGTGTAAGGGCCAATCAGGACTGTGTTTAACCCCAGGTCAGGTTCACGTGGACCCGCAGCCCTCTCCCTCCTGTTCCTCCAGGTTCCTGATTTCTACAGACTCGTATCGTACCTGGGTCCTCCAGGTCGTTTACTGATTAAAGGAATAAAATACATGAACTCTGACACTCTAAAGAGAGTCTCACTTTTATACTCACAGGACTTTCTGCTCAGTAAGATTTATTTTAAAGGTAACTTCCTTATCATGTGTTATAACATACCTGAGGTCCCTACAGCAGCTTTCTCAGACTGACAGCTGCTTCTCAGGCTGGTGTTCTCCCCTCATTCAGCCTCTGTCTGAAACACTTCCTTTGTACTGTCTCTTTACGGCCCCCAAGCATTCTGGAACCCAGCCCTCTGGGAGTTTCCCCCACTGTTGCCACATTACAAAATCCTGTTTCTCTATTGAAAGGGAGAACCTAGGAACCATTGCAGTGATTTGGATCCTGAATCGTAAAGTGTGGACATGGTTTAACCTTCCTCATAGCAGATCGATCCATCGACTGATCGACTGATTGATTGATTGATTGATTGATTGATTGATTGATTGATTGATTGATTGATTGATTGAATGATTGATTGATTGATTGATTGATCGATCCATCGACTGATCGACTGATTGATTGATTGATTGATTGATTGAATGATTGAATGTTTGATACGATTAAAGTTCCATCAAACAGAAAATGTTCACAACAATCAATGAATGTAGAGTTTGGACATACCTGAGCGCGTCTCTGTATGTGTGTGTGTGTGTGTGTGTAATGTCTGTAGGGTGTGTGCGGAGGAAGGATTTCAGAGCAGACCTATTAATCGAGCCCTGATGACGTCCCGTGGATCAATAAGATCATATAAATCAAAGTTTTGTTTGCAGCTCGTTCATTTGATCATCTTTACAGAACTGCTGTGAGCGGGCAGGATCAGAGACTCCTCAGTGTGAACAGAGACGACAAAACACCCAGAGGAACATTACACAGACATGACTCTGTAGTGGAAGTCACTGCGTTATAAACAGACATGACTCTGTAGTGGAAGTCACTGCATTAAACACAGACATGACTCTGTAGTGGAAGTCACTGCATTAAACACAGACATGACTGTAGAGGAAGTCACTGCATTAAACACAGACATGACTCTGTAGTGGAAGTCACTGCATTAAACACAGACATGACTGGAGAGGAAGTCACTGCATTAAACACAGACATGACTCTGTAGTGGAAGTCACTGCATTATAAACAGACATGACTCTGTAGTGGAAGTCACTGCATTAAAAACAGACATGACTCTGTAGTGGAAGTCACTGCATTAAACACAGACATGACTGGAGAGGAAGTCACTGCATTAAACACAGACATGACTCTGTAGTGGAAGTCACTGCATTATAAACAGACATGACTCTGTAGTGGAAGTCACTGCATTAAACACAGACATGACTCTGTAGTGGAAGTCACTGCATTAAACACAGACATGACTCTGTAGTGGAAGTCACTGCATTAAACACAGATATGACTCTGTAGTGGAAGTCGCTGCATTAAACACAGACATGACTCTGTAGTGGAAGTCACTGCATTAAACACCGTCTCTGGCCCAGAGATATAAACGAACCTGAGTGACCTTTAGTTTTATTAGATTGGGGGTGAAACTCCTCCTCTAGGTGGCGTTGCCGTTTTGTTAAATTTAGACCACTCCTGCTGTTAGCTTGGTCTCTACCTGCAGCAGGTGTGCTTTATGAACCAGCTCTCCTCACCTCACCTCTCATCCTCATTGAGGATTTTTACCCCCCGGTGTGCGTTAGTGACAAAGACACAACCGGGGGACGTCTGTTTAATATTTGATGTTTGACGTTGTTGCCGTGGTTACCGTAAAAAGCTCCGTGTCCACAGCTTGATTTAATCCAGTTTAGAGAAACATCAGACACATTCAGTAAGTTTGGATCAACTCCTCGTCATTAAAGATGAAGATGTATGTCAGAGTGCCGTGAACTGACTGTCTGTGCAGAGCGCCTGTCACTGCAGGTGCATTCAGGGACCGTCGTAAATGTGCAATACAGTCCTTTCATGGCATTTTACTGTGAGTCAAGAGAATCCAAATACAGTCTCAGTGACAGGCTGAATGATTTACCTTAAGATGTTCCACAAGCTAAAGTGTTAAAGGAGTGTTGATGATTTTATCACTTGGTATAACCCTGATACCGACATCTGTTCGACTACATGAATTATTTAAAGAGAGAAAATGTTCCTGCAATAATCAAAGACTAAAATGTGACTAACCCTAACAGGCATTTTGGTCTAAAGACTAAATCTAAAATATCCGCCAAAATGAACACTGAGACCCTGACCCCAACATCTACAGAGGGCTGTTAAAGGAGAGCTGATGAACACAGCAGAGGAATACCAGCTGTATTTAAGTTTGACTGAAATACTAAATTATGGATGAAAGATGAGAGACGCTCTCCAACATGGTTTTGATTCTGATGCTTTCGGTGGTTTCTGCTAAAGAGAGTCCTCGGCTGACTTAAAGAACGTCGCTGGTTTTAAACCAGCTGTGGTCTGGAGGTGTGGATTTAGCTGTATCTCTGCGTTGAGGTGAAACTCGTTAGTCATTAACTCCCGTTGCTGCATGTCAGAGGTCAGAGGTCATAAACCTGTGGACTCCAGGCGTAAAGAAACCCACATGAAGGCAGAGTGTTTGTAATAAATGACAGTTTATTATAAAGATTACAATCTGTTGCGTTTCAGAGCTCATCCGTTGTCATTGTGTGCTCTTCAGTTTTTAGAAAAGGGAAGAAAAAAAAACTACAAGTACACACACACCACTCACTCAGAAGAAACTACAAACATCCTGTAAAAAGAGGAAGCTAGAAAGGAGGAAGAAAGGGAGGAATAGAAGGAGGGTAACCATAAAACCATTATAATCAGGTGAATATCAGGAAGGTTTCACACGCAGGTTAGAAAGACAGGATTCTCAGCCAATCAGCAGGGAGCTGAGGCGTTACCACGGTGATGGCATTTTATTCACAATAAAATGATCAGGTATCCAGTGGCGGCCATTTTGGTTCTTTAGTGCGTCCTATGATCTTTCTTCTTCTTTGATTTTCACCGCTGTAAACACTCGCTGCAGCGATGATGGCGTTCTGATGAGCCGCCGAAGCGAAGACGCCGGTTCAAAGATTTATAACGAGAACAGGAAAATACTCGATTCTGATTGGTCCAAACCAAAAACAACTTTAATTAATTCTCCATTTACAAATATCAAAAAAAGGACGCCAGAGGCGACCTGATCACACGTCATATCAGATCACTCCACAGAAAGTAGTCCGTCTCCTTCTCTGCCTGTTGACCCTGTGGTGAAACGTTAGTGTGGTCTCAGAGGGGGGAAACAAGGACAGTTAGCGGGCACAGATGTGGTCTCAGCCTGAGGAGCTACTGGACCCTGACCATCCATGAGAGGGATTAGTGGAGCAACATCCTGTCCTGTGATCCCAAGCTGGACAGAGCGTCTCTGAGGTCACGTTGCTCAGTAACATTCACCATCAGCCGCAGTGACCACGGCGAGAACCGTGAATTCAGTTTAACGTGAATTCGTTCTGCCCAAAGAATCCGCTGCCTCGTGTGACCGAGCGTGGACTCACACGGACCTTTCTTCAGCTGAATGAATACTTTCTGTCTTTAGATAATAACGTATCCTGAGCAGGTGCTTATGCAAATTAGAACCGGGTCCTGCATAACCCAGACTCACTGTGAGCCCATGTAAACCCTGACCCACAGGCTGAAGTCTCTCCTTTAGAAAGTAGAGACACTTTATCAAAGTCTCTTTGTCTCATTAAACCACGTGATTGGATTGAAGCTTCACTGAATCAATCAAGTCTTACCTTCTTAAAGTGACAGTGCCTCTAATCAACACGGTACGCAGAGTTCTGTGGAGAGTAGCTTAGCAGGAAAGTGCTTCAGTGAAGTACCGGAGGAAAGTTTACTGACATTAGACCGACACGGAGCCGAGGACCCGACCAAACCATCCGGAGACATGGACCAGATAACTAATGACTGACAGCGAGTGTCCCAACACAGGAAATAAAGCCCTGCTCATCGTTTTTCATTTTTAGAGAGCTAGCTCGATGCTAACTGTTCAAACTGATCCTCAGTATTTACTCTACTGACACATTATTGAAGCGCTGTTACGGACAGCAGCTAGCTTACTGCACTCTTTAGTTAGCAACATGCTATGGCAGCACATTTGAGTTTGCTGCTCCTGCTGGGACCGTTCTCACCAGGACCGTTCTCCCCAGGACCGTTCACACCAGGACCGGGACCAGCACCAGGACCGTTCACACCAGTACCGATCACACCAGGACCATTCACACCAGGACCGTTCACACCAGGACCGGGACCAGCACCAGGACACAACGATGGCTCAAATGAAGATATTTGCTGTTAAGCAGGAGAACTAGCTTGTTAGCTTCTTGATCTAGCCAACAGTAATCTAGCATCAATGCTAACTCAACATTATCTAGTTTTGCTGATTCGAGATCAGTTATTTTTGAGGACCCGTCACCCTGACGCACAAAATGACTCTGAAGAAATGAACTGGCTGTTAAATGGAAGCAGGTCCGCCTGTGGACGACTTCCTGTGGACGACATCCTCTGGACGATTTCCTGTGGACGACTTCCTGTGGACGATGTCTTGTGGACAACGTCCTGTGGACGACTTCCTGTGGACGATGTCTTGTGGACAATGTCTTGTGGACAACGTCCTGTGGACGACTTCCTGTGGACGATGTCTTGTGGACAACGTCCTGTGGACGACTTCCTGTGGACGATGTCTTGTGGACAATGTCTTGTGGACAACGTCCTGTGGACGACTTCCTGTGGACAATGTCTTGTGGACGATGTCCTCTGTGCTCTACGGCTCAGAAACATCAGCACAAAGTATCAGCGTCTTTAAGGATACCGTTAGCTCGACGGAGGTCGTAAATTCAGAGTGGACACGAGACCTTTGCTGGTTGTTTCTGATTGGCTGAGAAATCCTTCAACAAAAGGAATGACCTCATGTCGGTATCAAAGGGATTCCCATTGGGGACCTGAGGTCGGAGGTTTGGAGGTCACATGACCTCTCCATTACTTTGATTTTCCTACTGCAGAGAGAAGCTCCCTCTGAGGTCTGTACAGTAGACTTTAGTCCTTTATAATATATACTATACAGCCTGATGTGATACCCACTCAGTGTAAACAGCCTCACAGGCACTTATCTCAGAACGTGGTCTCAGGTTTAAAGGTAGCTGTAAAGTGGTTTTTATGAGCCCTTAATCTTGAAAGCATCAGTTTGCTCTGGACTAACTGAGCAGCGTCTGAAGCTCTTTTTAGTTTTGGGACAGTTACTGTAACTTTCTTAAACCTTCGCCCCGATGTTCACTCAAACTTCACAAAGCATTCGGTCGGGTGTGTGGAGGAGCGAAACCTGGAGAAACAACGTTTTATACGTTTTATCTTCTAACATCAATCATGTTTCCAGACGGACCAAGCGGCGACCTCCCATATGAAAGAATGAGGCCAGAAAGAGAGTGTAAAACCTGCAGTTCCTGAAGTGTCCACTAGGGGCTGGCTCCATAAGCCCAGAAACCCCATCAGAGTCCACGTTACAGCAGAAATAACGCTGACAGCGTTCTGAGGGTAAATGTGTCAGATAACTCATGAGGCATTAAAGTAACAGTGATTAACTTTAACGAGGGGCGTGCCCAACAGGTGGCCGTGGTCGACATGTGGGCATGATTGGTAGGTGGGTGTGGCCAACAGGTGGATGTGCTATCGCCAGGCGCCAAGTCTTTGGCCTCCACTCCAGCTCTAAGCCTGTTTATAGATTAACCTGGAATTAGATGACGTCAGCATTTCCAATATGGCGACCGCCATCTTTGGGCTTCATAATGTCTGAATCGGTGACATCACTGAAGCTACATTTGTGTCTTACATGAGACGACACTCGTGAGACGACCATGACAGAGGCCTGGTAAAGGCAGCTCTGGCATTTGAAGGTAGAACTTCCTGTATTGGCTCATATTGAGTGACGTTGTCCTGCCCCTGACAGTTTGTCCTCCTCATGTTGTTTCAGATTTAACCTTCAGCTTGAGTTAACTCCTTTCACGGGTTCAAACGGTTTGTTTACGTAAGTTGTAGATTCAATTACGTCTTAAATCCAGGGTCTACTTTAAGAGTACTCTTCACTGGATCTAGAATAATGGATGGACCGTATCTGGTTTATGAACTCATGAACGCAGACCGAGTCCCTGATGAGCTGTTCAACGAAACATCTGATGTGCAGCTGTTTACAAAGGGTGAATATCACCTGTGTGGATAAAGATATACAGACTACAGTCTACCAAAATATTACTGTATACATTTTATTGTTTACTATATTTAATATATTACACTATAGCTACATTACTCAACCATAATATATATTATACAGACCATAGAGTCTACTGTGCCGTACATAGACTTTACATTCTTTACCGTTGTGCACTGCCAGGAGCAGGTATAAAACTTTACGCATAAAAGGGCACCATGAACTTTTACAACTTTGGGATTCATGATTGTGTGCTCACGTCCGGCCACGAGTCAGAAAACTCTGGGTGAATGTTGTCATGGAAACAGGCACTGTAACATTGATTGTGCTTCAGGAGGAGAGACTGTGACGTGAAAGGTAGGTCATGTAGTTGTGTCAATTTGTAAAAATTTACTGTTTTGAAATGTTCAGAGAAAAGAGGGAGGCTTTGAAAGTTCTTAAAAATCCTTAAAAAATGTTAAAAATTGTAAAAAGTGAAAGAAATAAAGCTTCCAGTGAATTCATAGATATCTAGTGAACATGTCTTTTCGTTATCACATCTTTGTTTCCTCATTTATCTTGCTGTGTGTGTATGTGTGTGTGTGTGTGTGTGTGTGTGTGTGTGTGTGTGTGTGTGTGTGTGTGTGTGCGTGTGTGTGTGAGTGTGTGTGTGTGTGTGTGTGTGTGTGGGTGTTTGTATGTGTGTGTGTGTGCGTGTGCGTGCGTGTGTGTGTGTGTGTGTGTGTGTGTGTGTGTGTGTGTGTGTGTTTGTATGTGTGTGTGAGTGTGTGTGTGCCTATGTGTGTGTGTGTGTGTGTGGACTGTATAGAAAGAATGGCAGCATGACAGATCCCTTAAAGTGAAGCCAAAACATTTAGAGCTCTTGGAGCTTGCAGCTGTATTGGCCATAAGCCCCGCCTCCTCCATATTAACCGATGGGTCAAACTAGAAAATGTAAATATGTGTGAATGTAAATCAAACATGGTTCCTGTGGGTGGAGTTAGTTCTTATCACGTTGATATTAAAGTGTTTTTAACGCCGTCACTGAACAGACAAGATACAAAAACCACTGAACGTTCCAGAACCGTGAGTGTCTGCTTCAAACTTACAAGAATCTGATCTGATGTGGACCCTCTGAGGACTAGACCCCCTGAGGACTTGACCCCCTGAGGACTGGACCCCCCTGAGGACTGGACCCACCTGAAGGATCTTTGATGCTTTATCAATCAGTTAAATGTGAGTTTTGGTTTGAGGAGGCCCTGAGAGCCAAGCCTTACTTAGGCTCCAAATGACCAAGATGACCATTGTCAGGCAAGTTTTGGCTTCAGTTTTGTGCAATGGGAGGAGATGAAGATGCATCGTCTATCTTTATATGCAGTCAAACATTATTTAGAGATGAACTGGAAAACAGAATTTCTATCATAACTACATTTAAAAATATTTATGGCCTCTGGTAAACTCTGATTTTGGTCTGGAGGAAACTCCAAATATGGCAGGGAAGGAATCCCAAATATGGCAAGGAAGGAACTCCATATATGGCCTGTTCATTACTGACCATTACTGCACGTCAGTAACTGCTAACAGAGCCAAACTCCATTGATCAGAAAGACAGGAGAGAGTGAAGCTTTAGGGGGACTAACTAAGAGTATCAGGTGAGAGTGTGATGAGAGAGGAGGGGAAGGAGAAAGGTAATTCTGTACAGATGGCTTTAAACAGATAGCACCATGTACAGTAAGCCCTCGATAAGCAGGTTAGAAACCAGAGAGGTTACAGTTGGAGCTCTGCTGCAGCTCTCCCTGAAACACACTGCACATCAGCACAAAGTCACACTCATCGACAAATCATTATGAATTCCAAAACATCACTGAAACGAGCTCGAAACTCAACTCATCGTCAAATCATAAGGAACTCAAAATCATCACCCGAACTATTATAAACTCTGAGAGTCATCACCACCACAGTATTATTACTCTTATTAATAAATCCTAAATGATCCGTATTAAGAAATAAACACAAATTCTTCATGAGCCATATTTGGAAAATAAAAGAACATTCTTGAAAAGGACGGAGAAACACTCTCAGCCTATCTCCTGATGTTAGTTAGCTTATCCATCTGCTCGCCAAACCCCCGCCAAACTCCCCCGGGGAGGCAGAGCGGCACGAGGAGAAGAACCCGTCTAATGTTAGTGATCAGCTCTTTGATCCATGTCCCGTCACCCGCTAAGATTAGCAGCTCTGTATCCAGCTCAAGTTAGCTTGGTATGCTAATGTTATGCTATAGACCACCTTAATCATGTTCTAATCTAGCTAGCTTTAGCATAGCTCATAACATTTATTCTGGAATCTTTAATTTCATGGTGACCTCGTATTACAGTATGTTTGTATTGATCGGGCGCTAGCAGCTAGCTGTTATCAGTGAGGCGCTAACAGCTAGCTGTTATCAGTGAGGCGCTAACCGTCTGTTGCCGCTAACAGCTTCTCAGACTGACGGGAAACTTCACTGAGTATTTATCTGTCAGTCTGTCCATCAACATGGACTTTGCATGTTGGGTAAATCAGAGTTAATGTTGGATTTTAAAATGATGCTAACGCTTCAATGACAGATATTAAAGCACACAGTATTCCTGTGGCGTGGTTCACTGAGCATCAGGAGCGATGTGCACAGAGACTCTGTTTTCAAGTCAAACAGGTTTCTTTGTGTTTGAAGGTCAAAGGTCAGTGGAAGGTTTATAGAAACGATGGACGTTCCTTTTCCGTGCACTTGTTGGATCTAAAGTAAGTTAAGGTAAAGTAGAATCTGAATCAGCATCCAGACGCAGTTCTGTGAGCAGCAACCAAGATAACCCGAACGGACTCTTTTGGTGTGAACCCAAGGTACAAGAATCTACATGAATACAGGCCAAATTATATTTTGGAGGTCTACATCAAAAGTAGAACCTTAAACCGGATCTATACTTTGGAGCTACGAGCACGTTTGGGCTGATCAAAGAGCTGATAGGCCAAAATGTCCAAGAGCACTCGGAGAGCTCCACGTTGGTAAAAGGTCTAAAGAGAGAGTCAGTGCTGAGATATCCTAGAGAGGGCCTAGTGTTATGAGGTCACAGTTCAGGATGCCTAGAGGTTAGGGGTCAGAGGTGAGGGGTCAAGTGGGACCATCCAGCAGCTGTCTAAGGGCCCTCTCGATGTTGATACGGTGTCCCAATCTGGTGACGCCCAGTTCCACGTAGTCGTCTTTGGTGAGGGCGGGGAGATGGGAGCCTTCGATCTCGTGCTCCTGGAAGCGCTGACGGTGTTCGGCCAGGCCGATGCTCTCCAGCCAATCACCTACGTCATATTTATTCCACAAGTTGAGGGGCCGCTGCCTCCATGGCCGAAGGGCCAACAGGGGCCCGCTGAGGACAGGGGAGGGGCAGGGAGAGGCGTGAGGTGACGGTGAGGGGGAACGGGACCTGGTTCTTGCACTGGCACTTCGCATCACAAAACGAACTTCCTTCGGTTCTGAGGGAAGACTTAGACTGGACGACTTCAGGATGGTTAGACCTCGACCCGAGCTCAAGTCTGGCCTTTCAGAACCAGAGGAAGTGTGCCCCAACGGCCTTTCGGACGGGGAGGGAGAAGGGGAAGGGCTCCGGCGGGTGACAGGGTAGCGGCTTCCTGGTCGGACTGTGTAGCTGGTCCCAAATCCTCGCTGGGAAATAGTGTGGAGTTCTCCAAGACTGGAGAACAACCTGTAGCACAAAAAACAAAATATAAATGACACAGACATTCACAGATATCACCCGCTCATCACCACCACTCCCCATGAATCCCTCCTGTGGGCAGTTCAATAAGAACTGGACACTACATCTCAGAGTCCTTACAGTTCTCTGAGTCCAAACAGAATCCCAGGAAAGGATCTGCTTTTTGGTTTTGCTGTCAGAAAGTAGGTTATAGATTTTATAACCTGTAGAAAGCTCTGTCTCGAGCTGTTCAGCAGTCTGCAGCGTGTGCCATTCATTATCAGATTTCTGTCCTTGGTTTAAAAAAGTTCAGAAATGGACATCACAAGTTTCCCTCCCACATCAGCAGCATGTAAACACACCAAGCAGCACAGATGTCTTAGTACGTTAGTAAGCCAGGAAAGACAATGGCCTGTTTACGGTGACCCTGCAGGTTTGATGTGATTGGATAGACGTCAGAGATCTGGTTGTTAGAGATCTGGTTGTTAGAGATCTGGTTGTTAGAGATCTGGTTGTTAGAGATCTGGTTGTTAGAGATCTGGTTATTAGAGATCTGTGAAGGAGGATCTTCGTTCCCTGTTAGCAGCTTAGAATGATCTGTTAGCAATAACGAGAAATGTTTACCAGAGATAAAAACCTACGATTTACTCTCTCCACTGCCCACACATCTGGAACAACACAAACAACAGATCCTGTTACAACACAACCGCTCGGTCGCACACAGTCTGACCATCAAGTGGAACAATACAAGGCCGTTTAGAGTACCTGGCACCTCCTACTGGTGACCTCCGCCCCGGGTCCAGGGGGCTCGGCTCCTCCCCGAGAGAGTGACTGTCTTTGTTGAGCAACTGCAGCCGATTAGCAAGATCCAAACCAGACCCCGCCCTGCCGCTCAGCTCCAGTGCTGAGGCCGACCGGTTAGACAGATCCACAGCTGACCCCGACCCCTGACCTCCCAGGGCTGCAGGGCGGCCTCCCCCTTCCTCGGGGCTGAGGCCTCGCCGCTCATCCCCACGATCATCCCCGCCGCCCCACAGCTTTGACCTCCTCTGGAACAGGTAGCGCGGCTGCCTGCTGGTCGGGGAGGAACACAGGGGGGAGGAGGGGGAGGAACAAGACGCCGCAGACGGGAGAAGCTCACTGTCTGATGATTGCTTTAGCAGAGGGTCCCGGAGCGCAGAGCGGCCCCGGCCAATAGGGGAACGAAGGCGTGGCTTGAGAGCGATTGGAGAGGTGGCAGGAGAAGAGGGGGAAGGTTGTGCAGCAGGAGGGGAGGTGGGGGAGGATGGAGCTGGGGGTGAGGCCAAGGTTATGGAGGGAGGGAGCGAACTGGGGGATGTGCTTTCAATGAGTCTTTCTTCACCTCCTTCTTCTTCATCGACTCGTCTACCAAGGGAGTCAGGACCTTCTCCTCCGCCTCCCTCCCCGACCCGCCGTGAGAACAAAGTGAGGGAGGATGGGGGAGGAGGGGCCGGAGGGCTGGCAAAGGCTGGAGGAGGAGTTACGAGGCCAATTCTCCGCAGCTCCTCCCTGGTCTCCTCATCGCTGGAGGACAGCAGAGCTGGAGGAAGAGTAACTGTGTAAGTCCCGCCCTCCTCCTCAGAGCTGCCCACTGTGAGGCTCCGCCTCCTGTCAATCAGTGAGGGGTGAGTCTCACTGCCTAGGGTGGGCAAAGGGGTGGGTCTCCAGCGCTCAGGGGACGGACCTGCAGGTGATGTCACTCCTCCCTCTGTTTCTGGACGCTCCACCTGTCCATCGGGGAATAAGGGTGGGGTGATGCGTTTATGCCTCAGCTCAGGACTAGTCTGGGGAGTGGTGCGCTTGGTTCGCTGCTCAGGGCTCGTCTGCGGGGTGGTGCGTTTGGACCTGGGCTCAGGACTGCTCTGCGGAGTGGGAATAGGAGTGCGCTTGTGTCTACCCTCTGGGCTAGCAGCTGGGGTAGGGATGGGTGTGGTAGATGCAGAAACATGTTTCATTCGTGGCTCTGGACTTGGCGTGCGAGCAGTGAGTGCTCGTTCTCGAGCAGCGAGGGCCAGGGCGAGCGGAGATGAAGGGTCTGCAGAGAGAAGAGAACATTTTTAACAATTTTTAAAAGTTTTTAATGCATCATGAGTTTGTTGAAAAGGCAGGATCTCCTTCTGAGTGCAGAACCTCTTCAACAAACCAGAACCCTCAGTTCCCCCCCCCCCCCCCCCCCCCCCATCCTCTACTCGTCCTCTGAACCTTTTGTACTCAGTCTGTGCTCGAGAGGTCCTGCCGGAAACATCAAGACTCTATGTGAGGTCCTACCTTTCATTTTGGAGCCTCTCAGGGCTCTGAGTCCTCTGGGTTTATGGCGTACTTTAAGAGTACTGGGTCATCCCCCGCTGTGTTGAGTATCTCCAGGCTCTGCTCTAGGTACCTCCATGCTGTGGAGTACCTCAAGGCTCTGTGCTGGATCCTGCTCAGGGACCCTTTTCTTTCTGAGAGTACCTCCAAAATGTGTATGCATGAAAGACGGGTCCTCTTTTATATTGTGGACCTCATCCCTGACCTCTCGGAACCATATAGGTAGTCGTGGTATACCTGGAGCTTTACTCACTCTTCAGCTGTGTTCTTAAGATTTCACTTACCTGATCACAATGCTTCAACAAAGGTGACTTCCTGCTCTGACTTCCTGCTCTGACTTCCTGTTCTGACTTCCTGTTCTGACTTCCTGCTCTGACTTCCTGCTCTGACTTCCTGTTCTGACTTCCTGTTCTGACTTCCTGCTCTGACTTCCTGCTCTGACTTCCTGTTCTGACTTCCTGCTCTGACTTCCTGCTCTGACTTCCTGCTCTGACTCATGGATAATAACTGGAACTACGTCATAGGCCTGTTGCAAACAGCTCAGGTGTTATCCTTGATTCTGAGTTTTAATATTTCCCTAAATGAATCTACAGAAATGAATCGTTAACAAAGAAAACATGGAGCCGCTCGAGAACAGGAGACCAGAACCATCTCAAACAGCTGTTGGACTGACCCAGAGGTTTCCCCGTCAGCGGGTGAAGGAAAGTGTGAGGTGTCGGTGAGGGCGACAGGACTGGGGCCGGTGGAGGAAGCTCTCCGAGGTCGTCCATTGAATGGCTCTGAGTCAGGAGGGGCGGGACTTGGTTTTCTGAGCCAGATCCTTCCACGGACAGGAAGAGAGAAGACCTGCGTCCCTGAACCCGAGCCCGCTCTGAGAGAACCTGCTGCTGGTACAGCTCCGCCCTGCTGGGGCTGCAGGGTATGTCTAATTTGGTGGGATCGTGATCTTTGATTCCAAGTCCTAGAAGAAGAAAAGAAAGATGGAGTCAGACGGGCAGCAGCGACCTCAGAGAGAGAGAGATCCTGAAACAGAGGAATCGGAGCTAGCACAATCCTCACCCTGCTCTTCAACAGGAAGCTGCTTCAACAAAGGGGACTTCCTCCTCTGGGGCTTGGAGGGCGGAGCCTGCTGTCCCACATTAGCATAAGGGTTTTCTATTGGTCTTCCTCGGCGGCGTGACAGTGGTGAGTGACCGAGGGCGGGGCTAGTGCTGTGGAGGGACAAGGTGGAGGTGTGTGTGGCGGTGTGAAGCGTGTGCGTGGCGGTGTGCGTGGCAGTGTGTAGCGTGTGCGTGGCGGGGTGACCGTCAGATTGCAGCTGCGGCGGCATGTCCTGCAGGATGATCATTGACCTCGCCTTCCTCTGCCGCTCGGCGTGGGCGTGGCTTCTTGACGGCGTGTCAGAGAGCTCCTGGAGTCTCGGCTCAGCTCCTGGTTTGAAGCTGGAGCGGGTAAGCCCCTCCCCTCTCGCTGGGGGAGGGGGAGGGAGGAAGGAGGGAGGAGGGCCAGAGTCAAGGAGAAAGATGGAGGAGGTGGAGGAGGCAGACGGAGGAGGGGGTGGAGCTGTTTGAGGAGGAGGAGGGATGAAGCTGTCGGTCAGCGATGAGCTCCGAGGAAACCGACTCTCATTGATCAGAGCGGAGATCCTGTCATCCTCAGGCGTGCCTGTGAAGGTCAAAGACAAAGACCGTTATGACAGACTCTGTTTCAGCGCCGCCAGGCGTCACACAACAACAAAATTCGGCTACGTGTGTTCTGCTTCATGAAACAGGATCGTCTCAGGTCTCACCAAAGCTCTTGGTCCGGGACATTCC
>NW_023260106.1:42500-50000 GCF_009762535.1 Notolabrus celidotus
CACAAACTCTCCTGGACTCCTTCAGAAACTGGTCTTCAGTCGGAGAACGTCCATCCTGAGTTTTAAATAGAAAGCTGCTCTCATGGGAGGCTCGGAGGATTCTTATGAAACAGCACAGCGAGGAGTTTTAAAGCATTCTGCTCTTCCTCTGAGGACTTCACCGCGTCTTAAATATCTTTCTCTTTTCTTTACACAACTCCTCCAAACACCCACCACTCCTCCATCCCTCCATCCCTCCATCCATCCACTCCTCCATCCCTCCATCCATCCCTCCATCCCTCCCTCCATCCCTCCATCCATCCCTCCATCCCTCCCTCCATCCCTCCATCCCTCCCTCCATCCCTCCCTCCATCCATCCCTCCCTCCATCCATCCATCCCTCCATCCATCCCTCCCTCCCTCCATCCATCCATCCCTCCATCCATCCATCCCTCCATCCATCCCTCCCTCCACCCCTCCATCCATCCCTCCCTCCATCCCTCCCTCCATCCCTCCCTCCATCCATCCATCCCTCCCTCCATCCCTCCCTCCATCCCTCCATCCCTCCCTCCATCCATCCATCCCTCCATCCATCCCTCCCTCCATCCATTCATCCCTCCATCCATCCCTCCCTCCATCCATCCATCCCTCCATCCATCCATCCATCCATCCATCCCTCCCTCCATCCCTCCATCCATCCATCCCTCCATCCATCCATCCACATTTCTACCTTTAGCTCCTCTGAGGACAAAGCCGAATCCCTCGCTCTCTCTCTTCTGAAGCACGGCCGTCTTCTCCTCGATCACATAGTCGCTGAGAAACATTTGAAACACTTTTTAACTAAGATTATTTATACAACATATTAAAACATAACCGAGCTTAAAACACAGAATCAATAAAACAACAGATATGAGTTCAGGGATCAATAAAAAGAAGAGCAAATATAAAGCTGTACAATACGGCTGAATATGTGGAGTGACTGTGTCTTACCTGTAGGAGGTGTAGTGACTGTGTTTTACCTGTAGGAGGTGTAGTGACTGTGTTTTACCTTTAGGAGGTGTAGTGACTGTGTTTTACCTGTAGGAGGTGTAGTGACTGTGTTTTACCTGTAGGAGGTGTAGTGACTGTGTCTTACCTGTAGGAGGTGTAGTGACTGTGTTTTACCTGTAGGAGGTGTAGTGACTGTGTCTTACCTGTAGGAGGTGTAGTGACTGTGTTTTACCTGTAGGAGGTGTAGTGACTGTGTTTTACCTGTAGGAGGTGTAGTGACTGTGTCTTACCTGTAGGAGGTGTAGTGACTGTGTTTTACCTGTAGGAGGTGTAGTGACTGTGTTTTACCTTTAGGAGGTGTAGTGACTGTGTTTTACCTGTAGGAGGTGTAGTGACTGTGTCTTACCTGTAGGAGGTGTAGTGACTGTGTCTTACCTGTAGGAGGTGTAGTGACTGTGTTTTACCTGTAGGAGGTGTAGTGACTGTGTTTTACCTGTAGGAGGTGTAGTGACTGTGTTTTACCTGTAGGAGGTGTAGTGACTGTGTTTTACCTGTAGGAGGTGTAGTGACTGTGTCTTACCTGTAGGAGGTGTAGTTGTCATATGATCCCACAGTATAATGTCTGAACAGCCTCTTGGTGCGGTCCTCCCTGGTTTCTGTTCATCATTTAGAGGAGGAATGTATGGATTACATTATAAACTCAGATCCAGATTAAGGTATATATATGTTTGTTAGTCTGTTTGTCTGTCTGTCTGTCTGTCTGTCTGTCTGTCTGTCTGTCTCTTTGTTAGTCTGTCTGTCTGTTTGTTTGTTTGTTTGTTTGTTTGTTTGTTTGTTTGTTTGTTTGTTTATTTACCCAGTCGAGGGTCGTATTGTCTCATCTGAACTTCTTCCACACAATCAGCAGGAAACCATCCTGTCCTTCCTTTGACGTTCCCCTCCCAGAATCCTCCCTCACCGATGGACAGAACTGAAACCCGGATCACACGGAGTCAGAACCAGAGTTTTTATTTCGTACACATCTTGTGTTATTATCGTTGACGGACCTTTGACCCTCTCTCCGCGGTGCAGCTGGATCTCTCCCGTCCCCTGTGGGACGTGGGATCGAGTGGCGATGAAGGTGCGTCCAGGTACGGCGCTGTACAGTCTCCTCTTTCTCATCTGAGGTGTCAGAGGAGGGGAGGAGGGGGGGCTGGTTTCCACATGGCCTCCACCGCTCGGGCTGCAGACAGACAGGTCAGAGAGAGACAGGTCAGAGACAGACGGGTCAGAGACAGACAGGTCAGAGAGAGACGGGTCAGAGACAGACGGGTCAGAGACAGACGGGTCGGAGACAGATGGGTCATGGGTCAGAGAGAGACGGGTCAGAGAGAGACGGGTCAGAGACAGACGGGTCAGAGACAGACGGGTCGGAGACAGATGGGTCAGAGAGAGACGGGTCAGAGACAGACGGGTCAGAGAGAGACGGGTCAGAGACAGACGGGTCAGAGACAGACGGGTCAGATTCAGACGGGTCAGAGAGAGACGGGTCAGAGACAGATGGGTCAGAGACAGACGGGTCAGAGACAGACGGGTCAGAGACAGATGGGTCGGAGACAGATGGGTCAGAGAGAGACGGGTCAGAGACAGACGGATCAGAGACAGACGGGTCGGAGACAGATGGGTCAGAGAGAGACGGGTCAGAGACAGACGGGTCAGAGACAGACGGGTCAGAGAGAGACAGGTCAGAGACAGATGGGTCAGAGACAGACGGGTCAGAGACAGACGGGTCAGAGACAGATGGGTCGGAGACAGATGGGTCAGAGAGAGACGGGTCAGAGACAGACGGGTCAGAGACAGACGGGTCGGAGACAGATGGGTCAGAGAGAGACGGGTCAGAGACAGACGGGTCAGAGAGAGACGGGTCAGAGAGAGACGGGTCAGAGACAGACGGGTCAGAGAGAGACGGGTCAGAGACAGACGGGTCAGAGACAGACGGGTCAGAGACAGATGGGTCGGAGACAGATGGGTCGGAAACAGACGGGTCAGAGAGAGACGGGTCAGAGACAGACGGGTCAGAGACAGACAGGTCAGAGACAGACGGGTCAGAGAGACAGACGGGTCAGAGACAGACGGGTCAGAGAGACAGACGGGTCAGAGGGAGACGTGTCAGAGACAGGCGGGTCAGAGAGAGACATGGAGGTCGCAGAGACAAACCACCATCAAGAGGGATCAAGGGTCCACCAGCTCCGACAGTAACAGAGGATCTACATCACTGATTGTACAATGGCTGTATTACACTGTTATAAACTAGCCCGCTAAAATATGCACCAATAACAATCACATCTATCAGAGCTGAGGCAAACTGAACCTGTCCTACACCAAAAACAGCTGCAACTAAACTCCTGCTGTCTACCTCCACTCTGCTGCAACTACAGCTCCAGCTACTACAGCCGTACTGAAGCCAACTACAGCAGTACTGTAGCCAACTACAGCTCCAGCTACTACAGCAGTACTGTAGCCAACTACAGCTCCAGCTACTACAGCCGTACTGCAGCCAACTACAGCTCCAGCTACTACAGCCGTACTGCAGCCAACTACAGCTCCAGCTACTACAGCCGTACTGAAGCCAACTACAGCAGTACTGTAGCCAACTACAGCTCCAGCTACTACAGCCGTACTGCAGCCAACTACAGCTCCAGCTACTACAGCCGTACTGCAGCCAACTACAGCTCCAGCTACTACAGCCGTACTGAAGCCAACTACAGCAGTACTGTAGCCAACTACAGCTCCAGCTACTACAGCCGTACTGAAGCCAACTACAGCAGTACTGTAGCCAACTACAGCTCCGGCTACTACAGCCATACTGCAGCCAACTACAGCTCCAGCTACTACAGCCATACTGCAGCCAACTATAGCTCCAGCTACTACAACCATACTGCAGCCAACTACAGCTCCAGCTACTACAGCCGTACTGAAGCCAACTACAGCTGTACTGCAGCCAACTACAGCTCCAGCTACTACAGCCGTACTGAAGCCAACTACAGCTGTACTGCAGCCAACTACAGCTCCAGCTACTACAGCCGTACTGCAGCCAACTACAGCTCCAGCTACTACAGCCGTACTGCAGCCAACTACAGCTCCAGCTACTACAGCCGTACTGAAGTCAACTACAGCAGTACTGTAGCCAACTACAGCTCCAGCTACTACAGCCGTACTGAAGCCAACTACAGCTGTACTGCAGCCAACTACAGCTCCAGCTACTACAGCCGTACTGAAGCCAACTACAGCTGTACTGCAGCCAACTACAGCTCCAGCTACTACAGCCGTACTGCTGCCAACTATAGCTCCAGCCACTACAACCGTACTGTAGCCAACTATAGCTCTACTGCTGCCAACTACAACTGTACTGTAGCCAACAACAGCTGTACTGCAGCCAACTACAGCTCTGGCTACTACAGCCGTACTGCAGCCAACTACAGCTCCAGCTACTACAGCCGTACTGAAGCCAACTACAGCTCTGGCTACTACAGCCGTACTGCAGCCAACTACAGCTCCAGCTACTACAGCCGTACTGAAGCCAACTACAGCCGTACTGCAGCCAACTACAGCTCCGGCTACTACAGCCATACTGCAGCCAACTACAGCTCCAGCTACTACAGCCATACTGCAGCCAACTACAGCTCTACTGTAGCCAACTACAGCTCCAGCTACTACAACCATACTGCAGCCAACTACAGCTGAACTGCAGCCAACTACAGCTCCAGCTACTACAACCATACTGCAGCCAACTACAGCTGTACTGCAGCCAACTACAGCTCCAGCTACTACAGCCATACTGCAGCCAACTACAGCTGTACTGCAGCCAACTACAGCTCCAGCTACTACAGCCATACTGCTGCCAACTATAGCTCCAGCTACTACAACCATACTGCAGCCAACTACAGCTCTACTGTAGCCAACTACAGCTCCGGCTACTACAGCCATACTGCAGCCAACTACAGCTCCAGCTACTACAGCCATACTGCAGCCAACTACAGCTCCAGCTACTACAGCCATACTGCAGCCAACTACAGCTGTACTGCAGCCAACTACAGCTCCAGCTACTACAGCCATACTGCTGCCAACTATAGCTCCAGCTACTACAACCATACTGCAGCCAACTATAGCTCCAGCTACTACAACCATACTGCAGCCAACTACAGCTCCAGCTACTACAGCCGTACTGAAGCCAACTACAGCTGTACTGCAGCCAACTACAGCTCCAGCTACTACAGCCGTACTGAAGCCTACTACAGCTGTACTGCAGCCAACTACAGCTCCAGCTACTACAGCCGTACTGCAGCCAACTACAGCTCCAGCTACTACAGCCGTACTGCAGCCAACTACAGCTCCAGCTACTACAGCCGTACTGAAGTCAACTACAGCAGTACTGTAGCCAACTACAGCTCCAGCTACTACAGCCGTACTGAAGCCAACTACAGCTGTACTGCAGCCAACTACAGCTCCAGCTACTACAGCCGTACTGAAGCCAACTACAGCTGTACTGCAGCCAACTACAGCTCCAGCTACTACAGCCGTACTGCTGCCAACTATAGCTCCAGCCACTACAACCGTACTGTAGCCAACTATAGCTCTACTGCTGCCAACTACAACTGTACTGTAGCCAACAACAGCTGTACTGCAGCCAACTACAGCTCTGGCTACTACAGCCGTACTGCAGCCAACTACAGCTCCAGCTACTACAGCCGTACTGAAGCCAACTACAGCTCTGGCTACTACAGCCGTACTGCAGCCAACTACAGCTCCAGCTACTACAGCCGTACTGAAGCCAACTACAGCCGTACTGCAGCCAACTACAGCTCCGGCTACTACAGCCATACTGCAGCCAACTACAGCTCCAGCTACTACAGCCATACTGCAGCCAACTACAGCTCTACTGTAGCCAACTACAGCTCCAGCTACTACAACCATACTGCAGCCAACTACAGCTGAACTGCAGCCAACTACAGCTCCAGCTACTACAACCATACTGCAGCCAACTACAGCTGTACTGCAGCCAACTACAGCTCCAGCTACTACAGCCATACTGCAGCCAACTACAGCTGTACTGCAGCCAACTACAGCTCCAGCTACTACAGCCATACTGCTGCCAACTATAGCTCCAGCTACTACAACCATACTGCAGCCAACTACAGCTCTACTGTAGCCAACTACAGCTCCGGCTACTACAGCCATACTGCAGCCAACTACAGCTCCAGCTACTACAGCCATACTGCAGCCAACTACAGCTCCAGCTACTACAGCCATACTGCAGCCAACTACAGCTGTACTGCAGCCAACTACAGCTCCAGCTACTACAGCCATACTGCTGCCAACTATAGCTCCAGCTACTACAACCATACTGCAGCCAACTACAGCTGTACTGCAGCCAACTACAGCTCCAGCTACTACAACCATACTGCAGCCAACTACAGCTGTACTGCAGCCAACTACAGCTCCAGCTACTACAGCCATACTGCAGCCAACTACAGCTGTACTGCAGCCAACTACAGCTCCAGCTACTACAGCCATACTGCAGCCAACTACAGCTGTACTGCAGCCAACTACAGCTCCAGCTACTACAGCCATACTGCTGCCAACTATAGCTCCAGCTACTACAACCATACTGCAGCCAACTACAGCTCTACTGTAGCCAACTACAGCTCCGGCTACTACAGCCATACTGCAGCCAACTACAGCTCCAGCTACTACAGCCATACTGCAGCCAACTACAGCTGTACTGCAGCCAACTACAGCTCCAGCTACTACAGCCATACTGCTGCCAACTATAGCTCCAGCTACTACAACCATACTGCAGCCAACTACAGCTGTACTGCAGCCAACTACAGCTCCAGCTACTACAACCATACTGCAGCCAACTACAGCTCCAGCTACTACAGCCATACTGCAGCCAACTACAGCTGTACTGCAGCCAACTACAGCTCCAGCTACTACAGCCATACTGCTGCCAACTATAGCTCCAGCTACTACAACCATACTGCAGCCAACTACAGCTCTACTGTAGCCAACTATAGCTCCAGCTACTACAACCATACTGCAGCCAACTACAGCTGTACAGCAGCCAACTACAGCTCCAGCTACTACAACCATACTGCAGCCAACTACAGCTCTACTGTAGCCAACTACAGCTGTACTGTAGCCAACTACAGCTCTACTGTAGCCAACTACAGCTCTACTGTAGCCAACTACAGCTCTACTGTAGCCAACTACAGCTGTACAGTAGCCAACTACAGCTTAACTGTAGCCAACTACAGCTCTACTGTAGCCAACTACAGCTGTACTGCAGCCAACTACAGCTCTACTGTAGCCAACTACAGCTCCAGCTACTACAGCGGTATTGCTGCCAACTACAGCTCTACTGTAGCCAACTACAGCTCTACTGTAGCCAACTACAGCTTAACTGTAGCCAACTACAGCTCTACTGTAGCCAACTACAGCTCTACTGTAGCCAACTACAGCTCTACTGTAGCCAACTACAGCTCTACTGTAG
>NW_023260106.1:55000-58385 GCF_009762535.1 Notolabrus celidotus
CAGACCTTTCTCCAACCACTTAGAGACCTTCTCCACGTTCTTCTGATGAACATGTTCCATGAAGCGCTTCAGATTGGCCTGAAACACAGAACAAAGACCGTGTTCATAACTCTGTCACACGGCAGACAGAGCGTGTGTCTACGGCTACATCATGTTTGTGTGTGTTTGTGTGTGTGTGTGTGTGTGTGTGTGTGTGTACCTTAGTGTGTAGCTTGGCCAGCTGTTTGTCGTCCACGTAGCTCTGCGTGTAAACTCTCCGCTTATAACGAAACTGTGAAGGAAAGGTGAGAGGTCAGTGACGCTTTGAGCTGAAGAGACTTCAATCACTAAAACATGTTTACATGCCTGTCACAATATACATACATGTGTGTGTGTGTGTGTGTGTGTGTGTGTGTGTGTGTGTGTGTGTGTGTGTGAGTGTGTGTGTGAGTGTGTGAGTGTGTGAGTATATATATATACACATATATATGAACACCCTCGTATCTTAAAGACCTCATAGCGCCCTCTGACCCCTCTAGAACTCTACGCTCCAACATGCTGGCCTGCTCCTCGTACCTGAAGTCTCTAAAAGTAGTATGGGAGGTAGAGCCTTCAGTTATCAGGCCCCTCTCCTTTGGAATCATCTACCAGTCAGGGTCCGGGAGGCAGACACCCTCTCTACTTTTAAGAGTAGGCTTCAAACTTTCCTTTTTGATAAAGCTTATAGTTAGAGCTGGATCAGGCTTGGACCAGGTCTTAGTTATGCTGCTATAGGCTTAGACTGACAGGGAACCCTGCAGCTGATATTAAAGGGATCAGGTCTCAGACACTGATCAGTGGATCATCAGGCTGTTCCTGCTGACACGGACGTTTCTCCTTAGGAACGGCTCTGGAGCTACAGTATGTTGCCTTGTGCTTTGCCCCGGTGGACTCATGTGGATTTTAAAACATACAGTCTGGAGTGTCTTGTGAATTAGCGCTGCACAAACACAGATTGATCACAGGTGAATCTCTGAAGGTGTGGATCAGAGCGCCGTACCTCCAGGTAGGGGATGGGCGTGATGGGAGGGAGAGGATACTCCTTCAGCAGCCGCTCCTCGTCCAGAAACTTTCCGGCTCGGCCGTTGAACGCCGGCTGGAAGAGACCATAGTTCAAAACATCCGACAGAGACTGAGTCAACGTCACCAGAACCCTCTGCTTACTGGTCCAAACTGGTAACTCTGGGTCCAACCGCAAACACTTCTGAGAGGGCCAGAGACAGAGAGACAGACAGACAGAGAAAGAGACAGACACAGACAGACAGACACACAGATTGGTCCTGCTGATTCATTCATTGTGTTTATCCTCTTCTTCTTCTCAGAACCAGAATTATTATTTATCTGTGGACATGATGGACTCTCTTACCGTCTGCTGCAGGTCCGGGATGCCGATGCGGACGACGATGCTGTTTCCGGAGGGCGTGTCATCTCCGTCGTCGTCCCTGGAAACGGCAGAGCCTGTTGGGTTTCCGTTTGTAACCGCTTGTTGCCGCGGGCGTTCATGTTTGGTGTCAGCAGCCGGACTCAGAGGCATGTGGCTGAAACACAGTGAGCACATACAGTCAACACAATACATCTACTTTATATACATCTATACACATCTATATCTGATCTATATATCTATATCTATACTGATACATCTACTTTATACACATCTATACACATCTATATCTGATCTATATATCTATATCTATACTGATACATCTACTTTATACACATCTATACACATCTATATCTGATCTATATATCTATATCTATACTTATACATCTACTTTATACACATCTATATCTGATCTATATATCTATATCTATACTTATACATCTACTTTATACACATCTATATCTGATCTATATATCTATATCTATACTTATACATCTACTTTATACACATCTATACACATCTATATCTGATCTATATATCTATATCTATACTGATACATCTACTTTATACACATCTATACACATCTATATCTGATCTATATATCTATATCTATACTTATACATCTACTTTATATACATCTATACACATCTATATCTGATCTATATATCTATATCTATACTTATACATCTACTTTATATACATCTATACACATCTATATCTGATCTATATATCTATATCTATACTGATACATCTACTTTATATACATCTATACACATCTATATCTGATCTATATATCTATATCTATACTGATACATCTACTTTATACACATCTACACAACTATAACTATATCAGACCAGACTCATGGTCCAGACTTGACTCATGGTCCAGACTTGACTCATGATCCAGACCAGACTCAGTCTTCAACCTGTTCTGGTTTTGAGTGTCTGGTCTGAATCAGACCGGTCTGAGACCTCCACCTTCTCCTGAGCTAATAATGGCGTGAGGACATGACATCACATCCTGTTATTGCACCGTGCGCTCACACAGACACCCCGAGGTGTCCCATTGTTCTCAGGAACAGGTCTTCAGTCTCACATCTAGTCCAGAGACCGTGTGGGAGGGACTGCAGAGGAGAGCAGAGCTCAGAGGACGACCGGATCCAGGTCCTGTGATCTAACGTCTTCACCAATATTTCACCAGACAGAAAAACAGTTTCATTATCTGATGTGGATCCCGGGACTCTGATGAACCTAGTCCTGCTCTGAGTCCTGCTCTGAGTCCTGCTCTGAGTCCTACTCTGAGTCCTGCTCTGAGTCCTACTCTGAGTCCTGCTCTGAGTCCTACTCTGAGTCCTGCTCTGAGTCCTGCTCTGAGTCCTACTCTGAGTCCTGCTCTGTGCGTCTATGTGTCTCTACAGGGGACATAGAGACAGAGATGCACTTCCTCCTCCACTGCAGCAAGTTCTCTTCTCTAAGAGATTCCCACTACAGGGACATTACTAACATGGTACCAAACTTCCCAACATTAACCCCAGAAGAGAAACTGTCAGTTCTCCTGGGGGAAGGGTCAGCAGCTCCTCTGGCTGCTAAATATGTGTCTGCCTGTCACAGCCTGAGGGACGCACCATCCCATGGGGTTTGATTTTGGGTGGAGGTTTTGTGAGCGCGCCGAATCGGGTGAGGACATTGAGATATGCTGTATAGGTGACACCATCGTTCATTAATGCTTATAACATATGTAATATATGGTTGATATGTATGTGATGAATATAATATGTAATGAATATGGTGTGTGATTAATGTATATATGGTGAGTGTAGTGTGTGGTGAATATATATAATGGACTGTATGAATTTATGTGCTTTGGAAATAATATCTCGTTGTTCATGCCAATAAAGCAAATTTAAATTGAATTGAAATTGAGAGAGGGAGAGAGAGAGAGAGAGAGGGAGAGAGGGGAGAGAGAGAGAGAGAGAGAGAGAGGGA
>NW_023260107.1:0-58247 GCF_009762535.1 Notolabrus celidotus
TAATTTGAACCACTTGAAGACATTACAGAGAGTCCTTCCCAGTTCTCTAATCTGTGCAACAATATTGTATGATCCACTGTATCAAAAGCAGCACTTTGATCCAATAGTACTAAAACAGTGACATTACCCACGTCAGTGTGCAAATATTAACATTGCCACATTATAGCTGCAAACACAAGACTACTCAGACAGCTTCATTTGCACTTTGTTTAAGTTAAATGGATATTGGCACACACCCCACTTGGGAAATGTATGTTTAGTCTCCCAGTACTACCTAAGAATTACTGACAATCAACGGCTCACCTAGTACGACAGAGGATGTTGGCATTGATGCTCACTATTTTCTCAAATAACAGTGCTGAAGTCACATAATAATTCCATATTAGTGCATAAACTACATTTTCACCCGCTGTTAATGATTCAACCAGGAGATGAGACCGAAACTATGAGTGAATGATGCAGATCTTTTGTCAGTTTTTTTATGGTAATGCATGACTTGAGTCTGCAGCATAGTTATTATATTTCACTGATAATCCACAGAACTGTAGAGGAACACCAAGCTCCAACAAATCTCTACATGACATCATCACAGCAGTCCATAATGACCCACTCAGTTGCTTTCACTGTGACACGAGTCTCACTGTCTCTGCTGCAGGGCTGCTTCAAGGTTTTCCAACATGCGCAACCAGAGAGGAAGCGTGTATCTTTAGTGGAGCAGAGCCGAGAGACTCTTCTGTGATAGAGTTGAGATATGCGGCAGCAATCCTCATGATTAGAAAAAACATGCCTCTTGGAGGACATTAAAGTTTCTAATCTAATCCTCATGGAAACACAAGCATTAACCACTTGGAAATCTCTCTTGCCCTAATGTTACCATTGGGCTCTACGAGGACAGTTCCACTTTTTAAAGCCAGCCTCAAGTGGCCATCGGAGCAATTGCAGATTTTGACACATCTGTACTGGCTACATTTCTAGCCCTGTTGTTCAAAAAAGATTGGGGAGCTTTAAATCTACTTAAATTTTATTTTATTTAAGATGAATTAAAAAGCAATATCTCCTCAATACAGAGTCAAATGTGTTAAATTTGATTCTATTTAACTACAGTTTAAACTTAATCTATAAATATGAAACAACTGTTTGGGTCTTTGTTTTTCAGTGTGTCGCTTGTTCTATCATGTAATGTATCATCAGCTGCAGTACAGTGGAGCAGAAATGTCTGGTTTTAAATGATCCACTTTGTGTGTGACAGAAAGTCTTTCCAAGCTGTCGTTTCTGCCCTGCATCCATCGCCAAGGCAGAATTTGAGGATCAGCCCAGCTAATTTGGAGCAGGTGATGTGGGAAAGTTATAATTGTGCTTTTGTTCACACATTCACAGCTGACACTTTACCACCTGCCAACGTGTGAAACGTGTGCAGATTACTCTGCCTGTACTTGCCATGTTGTTTTCACATAGAATTTCTGCTACACATTACTTCTCCCATAGTAGACACTGAGATCAGAGATACTTTGCAAAGGCTTGTTAAGGATTAGGTGTGTCAACTTTTTAAAAAATTACAAGCTTTGCTTTAGCTCTTAATATATCAGTACATTTTTTATACACGAGAGGTATTTGATATGAGAAATTGTAGATTTCACTGTGTAGGAGTGCATCATTTCATTGTGATGTAAAACGTGGCTGCCAGAGCTCATTATCAGGCTTTTGGACTCTGAGAGCAAACAGCGAGTTCAAGACCCCACTCAAGATGAATGTGAACTTCTCTCACAAAGACTGGCTGCACAATCAGATGACCACACATCTCTAAGATTAAGTCATTCTCACTCGCCTACATCGGCTCTCCACAGGAACACAGTGTGTGATAGATGGCTTTATTTTTAGACACACTGTTTGGAAAAGGATGAGGTGAATGGATCCAAACTTTTCCTTCAAAAGTAAAATAACCTTCCCAATAACAGTTCGTCATTTTTAACTGGGAAAGCTAGGGTTGTTATGCAGACCCTATTTAGAACATATTTTTGTGGTCTCAATGACTAACATGTATAAACTGTTGCTCTTCTGCTCCTTTATTGTCTGTTGGTCTATTTGCCTAAATCTGTACATTTGCTTGTGATGTTCTTTTTAAATATTTGACACTGTTGGTTTGGATACAAAACACAAACTTGTTTATACAAGGCGGCCTAAAAATTAACCAAACTAGACAAGCAACCCTGGATTCCCACAAGTCAAACTAACTTTGTTTGTCCAAAGAATATTTCAGCTTAGAAGATAGTGACTCAATCGCTGATTCTGGTTTCAAGACCTGTAGGTGGCAACTATAAGCACTTTCAGTAGATGTGAGAGCATACAGCACATTTGCCACTAGGTATCACTTTGCAGCCATTATAGCCAGTTTTGTTGCTGAAGTACAAGGTAAAATGTTATTCAAAAAGTATTGTACCTATTAGGTCTGTTTCAGGTCACGTTTTGGCTGTATGATTGCAGCAGCACGTGGCAGCTCCGGCACTCATTGTCACAACCTTCACACCAGGTGCATGTTGGCTGTTAAAGATGCTGCGTCAGCCCATAGTTTGTCCGTTCTGTGCTACCACGGAAACATGGGTGTGCAAGATTGCAGCCTCCGGGGAAAGGGACCAGCTCCTATGTAGACAGAAGAGGCTAATTCTTAGTTAACAAAAACCTAATCCCTTTTATATTCCGGTCATGATACACTAGCCTAAACATACTTGTGAATATTACTGCTAAATACTTCACACTGCACCTTTAAAGCCTGCTGGTTGAATGATGCACTTTACACTCTGAACTGAAACCTTGCTAATGATACCAACAATAATTTGTCTTCTTTCATTACAAGTGTTCATCCTTTAGATTTGTTTGCTTCTCTTTGATTCCAAAATGAAAGAGTAGAAATCAGATAAATTATGACACAACTCCATCTCCTTGCGCTGCCTTGCCACTCTGAAAAAAACCAACTTCATTGAGGATAAAGAGGCTGACAGGAGTGTGTAGTAAGCCCACAGTGAGCTAATCTGACAGGCCTACACCAAACATCTCCTCGCTGTTTTATTAGCATTTTAAAAAGTAGGTCAATCAAAGGAGTAGAGGGAAGATAGTTTAAAAACACACATTGTGCTGTGTGATATAGTGCAAGAAAGATATATAAAACACAAATCATATTGCACTAGTACTCTCACATTTGATCTATTTCAAATATGTGCAGATGCCGAATGTGTCACATTTAGTTGACACAAAAATAAGTAGCGAGGACATTCCAGACCCATCTTCAGAAAAGTAATGGTTTGTAGTTGGTGCTTCATCTTCTCTGCCTGCACTCTTGTAAGTTGATGGCCAATTAATTCATTTAAGAGCCTGTGTCTTAAACGATCTCTTCTCAGAGCTTGATATACATTCTTTCACGTTACCTTTACTGTTGCCAAGCAGTCAGCAGACAATAAGCGACTGCACAGATCTGTTTCAATGCATGATGACATTTAGAGACTGTCATTGCAATCAGGGAAGGAGTCAAATCCCCTTTCAGGTGTACAGTAATCATTCCTTCATGACATATTTGATATGTTTGCTGTGAAAAATGATCACCAGGCTCCAGATTTGATCTTAAAAGAAGGGATCATTAAAGAGAGCTAATGCTGTACATTGTCACAGTGTGTGGTAAAGATGACAGTTGTGTGGTTTTCTTTGATTTGAGGCTGGTTTGAAGTAGAAGTCTGTCAGAGGCCCATGTAACCCTGCTGCATTAATAATGATGATGATGTCTGCTTCGGCATATGAGAGGTGGCATAGATGAAGAGACTGCTGGAAGACAGGTGGGTGTACAAGTAGAAAAGAATGATATTTGTTATTACGCATGGAAAGGGATTTAAATAAACGTTAACATGTATGTATTTGTGTGGATCCTTTTCATAGTCTGTAAGCATTTTATGCAGAGTGTCTAAATATTTAATGGTACATAACGGCTTTTTTTTCTGGATATGCTGTGTTTGCATATTTATATGCTTTCAGGGCTCAGCGGACAAGTCTGCTGATGGCTCACAGTGGATTCAATAAAGTTGTGATTATGGGGAAGTACGGGGTTTTTGCAAATGGACTCCTTGAACATTTATCACTCATTTCATAAGGCCTATAATTCACTCTGCAGCCCATAATTTAAAAACACAATACACAACACATAATGTAAATGCAAACATACAGAGCGGAGGTCTTTGATGGATTTGTGCATGCAGCATCATAATTATTCTGGCTACATGAGAGACATGATTTCCGAAGCCTAAGTGCCTGCACATACAGCTGCAGAATGCCCACTGTAAATGTTTTCTTTCTTCTGTTCCTTTTCGGTCAAACTGTTCTCACGGTGGTGCCGGAAGCTGTCTAGAATAACTTTGATTAGGTCTGTAACCATGAAAGCGGAGGATCCACCAAACATGGTGGTTTTGTCCTGCATTCAGCCCTGCCCTCATCCCTGGAAATGAAAGCAGCAGAAAAGGCTGAAAAACAGAACTTTAAGGGGGAACAGGTTCTTTTTCTTGGTCTTTGCTGTTTTCCTGACAGATCTTTGAAGTTATTTGTATCCTGAGGCAAAGAAAAGTACTGAGTGTGATAGCTTTTTATTCGCTGTAAGATTTGGTTTTTGTTTTGTGTCTTGCTTCAATTTTTTTATGCAGCGTAGCACATTTTAGACACACTGATGGTAGTTGGGCCTCAGGGAGTTCTCTGCGTACAGAGTGCACTTCTTGGGTTCTCTGGGTTCTGCTGTGAAGATCAAAATGACACCAAGTGAATATCAAGACAATGGAAAGGAAATTACCCTCAAGATACTCCTCCACTGAGAACAAAATTAATATGATCTTTCTCACGTTGCAAAGGCCATGTATTAAGTCAAATGTGTGTTATAGATTGAGATGTTCTTGTCTTGCGGTAAGCATAATTTTGACCCCGTTGTGTCTTGCACACAAAATGATCCCTGATTGTATATCCTTTTATGAGTCCTTAATGGTTGCACTCAGTTCATATTTTAACAGTAGCACTTGTAATTTAAGTTCATATGACAGGATATATCACAGATTCCTCCTCCCAGATGTTTAGGCTCTTGAAATACAACAGACAGATGTCACACAGGCAGCTATCTCATCCTTTTTCCAGCAAGTGTACGTCTACAACCTACATTTACAGAGGAAACCAGCCATCAAAGGAGCCATTATCCACGACTGGATAATTAGATGTTGTCCACCGCCGTCACTACAGGAAAAAACACTATCAGAGGATTATGGATAGTAAGTACATGCTGCTGTAAAAGCACAGTTTCTGAGAAACAGAGACACTGTTGGTGAAGAGGGTCAGAGTACGGGTTGTTTTTGTCATTCACATCTGGTATCTGATCTGATTGCAGGCTGTATTTCATGAATTGACCGCTCTAAATAATCCTATAGGTGGAGAATCACAGAAAAGCCGATGCCTATACAAAAGTAGGAAAAGATTAATGAATTCATGTAGTTATGATTAACTAGTTCATTAATCACTGGGTCTATTTTTTTTCCCCAAAGAAAAGTAAAGTTAACTTGTGGAGACCTCGTGCACATCCACAGCCCCCAGCTGGGCGCCTCTGCTGTCCTCTTTAAATGTGAAACACCTCCCTGATAGCTGAATGTAATATAAGATCACATGTTGTTTGTTCCACGTGATGCGTGTATAAGTAAGTTCTTAACAATTAATTAATCAATGCTCGATTCATTGTTAACATCCCTATTTTAATATAAAATATTTTATCTATTAATATAACAACATTTCGTAATAAAGGTAATGTTCTCTACATCCACAAAGACGAATTTCAACATGTGAATTTTTTTTTTTTTTGTATTTTATTGCATTTTATGCTGAAGTTCTCATTACTGCAACAGTACAGACATCGGGACCGTCAAAGACATCTACCCCAAAGGAATCATCAAAAACGAGAAGGAGAAGAAAGAAAACAGTCAAATTTAGGTCAAAGTTGCTGCATGTGGAAAATCAGCTTTTTGAGACACATTGTTAGCCACTTTCTGCATCAAAATGATGTCTCAATTGTGATAAACAGGAATTCTGGAGAAATTCGGAATAAGGGCCAGATATTCTGTAAGAGAGCCTAAACAGACACCATGGAAGATTTATTTCTGAGAATCCCAGGCACAACCTCTCCAAGGCTCAGTTCTTTAATCTTAAACTATTTTGGATTGTAAGTCAGAGAGAGTCTTGTGCATGCAAAATGCATGAAAAGTTTGGCTTAAAGATGAGAAGCAGCACCAGCTAGAAACCTCATACCCACGGGACATTGTACAGGCCAGTGTGTGTAGCGATGACAACATGTCCTGTATGTAGGGGACATGCAGCAATTGCAAGCATACAACATTTCACGATTTAATCATATAACGTGAGATTTCACGGAGGCATCTCATGGAAAAGGTGCTCCTGATGGAGTGGACGGTGTCCTGAAAAACTTGGCAGATAGAGTTGTGTCCTATGGTACTAGCATGCCAGATGCCTACCCTCTTTTTGAACGGCTGAATCACAATTAATCTGTCAGGCTCTTCAAAATAATGGAGGACATCAAAAGAAGTGGTGAATTAGTGCTGGGATACCTGATGGCAGTACCTGGGATGATGATAATTAATCAGTTGAGTCAGTGAAAAACAACAAACTCAAAGTGACAGCAAGAAGCTAAGTAATTACACCTTAAAAGACAGAATTATACTCATATACTTACCTGGGCTCCAAGATAATACATCCTTTGAACTTTAAAAAGAAATGCTTAATGATTGGAAATATATTGAATCATTTGATTAAAGAAGTTGTTTCACTATCTGACCCTAATTTTAAGTTACTCCACAACAAAACAGAGCGAACAGTTTTTACAATATAGGAAAAAGAAAGCAAAAATGAAGTTCAAGCATTTCATGCTGTAAATGTAATTTTTGTGAATTGTTTTGTTAGAGAGGTTACAATGTACTGTGTTTCTTTGTTACATAGTGTAACGAACTATGAAGAAATGTTGAAACACTATTTACATGGTTTACAGCAATTCATGTGAAAACCAGCTTCAGGTATTCATTTGAGTCACATTTTCTGTGTTAACAGGAAGTAATTTTATTTTGAATTACCAGAAAGTTTTTGCTTTCGATGTGATTAGATAAAAAAAAAAATTGATATCATAAGACATCTGTTTAAGTTCCTTATTGAAGCCTCAGCTACTAAAAAGTAAAACACTACACGCTGTAAGCCAATGGAAGTGGTGTATTAAAAGGACTCCTGATTGGTGTTGAAATCACTGTCGATTTTTTTTAGATCAATTTGGAGGCGGGACTGTCTGTGTCCTTGGTTTCCCTGGTCTGGCCCGACCATGATTTAGGTCCCTTAACTTTCTCAACACAATCCTGTCTTGTTCAAGACTTGATTTCTACCTGCATTTGCTGTTACATTGTCTGGGTCTGGTATTAGTCTCAATCCCTAAAATCCTTTGCCTCATTTCAATCTATACACACTCTTGCTCTTGACATTGTCTTGGTTTGGGCCCAGTTTCAATCACTCAAAGTTAGACTCTGTCTCAGTCTCAGATTTAGACGCCTTGACTCCATTACTGAAAGCTATCATCAGTAGGTAAAAATACTCAACCTGTCAATTCAAACACAATGACACTTAGCAAGAATACAGACACAGTGTCATGTCAACCTGACGTTAGCTCTGCAGGGAAAGTTTAACATAAAAATCAATGGGTTTATCCTCAAGGGAACACAGCTTTTATTCCAATGTATCAAGGAGAAGTCAAGTGTACAAACTTAGACCCATTTAGACTTTGTAGTATAAGTGTTGTGACCCTCCGTTTAAGTGGGGTTCTCCTGCCAGTGGGGTCCCTGCATCGGCCACCACTCAGCTTCCTCAAACCTGTCTCTCCGCCTCCTTTAATTGTCATTTACCAATCCTTGAATGACTCTTTTTTCATTTTTTTTTATCAGGGGACCTTGTAAGATTCAGAAGTTCCATCCTCAAGCCTGTATTTTGTGTCATGCATTTAAAACAGGAGATCATTCAATTTGAATTAACTGCATTTCATCAGCCATCGCCCAAAGACATGAGGCTCCTTCAAGGTACATTTAATGGATGGCATCTTAATACGTGTTGAGCCTGTTGACGGATTGATTAAGAAAACAAAACAAACTACCTGCTACCATCTATCATGCACGTTATCCACCAATTCATTTTAAAAAAAAAATCACTTTTCTGACAGATTATAACTTGTCTTATCTGTGAACCTCTCTCCATGCTGTGCAGAGAGATGAACCATCCAAACTTTCACCTGAAATATTGTCAGAACTGTCATTTCTACTTGCGGATGCAGCTTCCATAATGAACACGGGAGTACTTCAAGATTTCAAGAGGTGGAAAAGGACACAGAGAAAAACGAAACAAACTCTTCAGATCACACAGATGGAGTTCAGAGTGGACTGCTATTATCAAAGCACCTGTGTTTGGTAAAATATAAATGGTTATATTTGGTGGAAATTTTTACTTTAAGTGGTAGATAAGGCTGACAGGGCACAGCATGACGGTAATTAATCAAAATGATGTCAGGATCACTGTATACCATATTGACACTGATTGGACGTTTTGCACCCTCTCTTTCATGTGCTGACCAAGTGGCAACCTACTGTCTTAGAATATGAAGACCATGAGGAAGAGCAAAAAACAGCAGTTCATAGAGCATCTGCTTGAGGCTGGCTACAGAAACACCACAAACCACATACACACCCATTCAAAAAACATGATCTTTGCAACAATTCTAAACATGATTGTAGCTTGGTTAGAAAAATAAACGGTTTGGGTCTGAATAGCTAGTTTTCTGTCCGCACACACTGTATGGGGGTGAATTTTTTAATACACCCTGTTTTTTAAGATATTAAACTTACGAGGTTTGCCTAGATAAGGGCATGCCTGACTTGATTGACAGGCGGACACCCTGTAGCTGTTATAAAAAAGCTAAAGGCCTGTCTCTTCACTTCATGCTAGCTCGGACAAAGTTTGGTTGTATTTAGCATATCTAATATGACATACGCCAATCATTGGCTTCATAACAGCGCTTAAGGAACAGATGGTAGACATCAGAGTCCGGATACTACGTCCATTAATTATACAGTCTATGGTGCTGACTTGCAAGTAACTCCAATGACTCAGCTTATTGGTAGTTTTAACCAGCTAATGTTAGTTGGTGCCAGCCTCCAAAGTGCAACCAGCATGTATGGCATTTGTTTTCCAACGCAGTAGATGATGTCACAAAAGTTCATACGGACAGCCCTGACATTGTGTGTGCTTCGGCCTGTTTTTACATGTGCCAATGTGGAACTGAAACACCCAAAGGCAAAAATGCAACAATGTCTTATTCTATCAACTGAATCAGAACTAAACTAACGAGCTACAGGTGTGAAAGTGCCCTTTTGTTTGCCTTTAAGAGGTTATCACAGAACAATTATGACTAAAACAGCAGGAGTATGAAACAAATGATCTCATATTAAGCCAGTACAGTTTTGGGTTCATGTCATTTCAGTAATGGCTACATAACAGATCCAGTTTAACTGCAGGTAAGAAGACTGACGATCTTCACTCCAGGTGTTTGATCAGCCATTTTCGCAGCCCTATAGTAACGCACAGCTTTTCTCCTCTTGACTTTTCCACGTGTGTCTGTGGGTAATTGGTGCTTCAACTTCAATGCCATTTTCTCTCTATTCAGTGGGAGAGTTGGCATAAAAATTTCAAAACGTACTTGGCATGAATTTGCTCTCATGTAATCAAGGGTGAGTGTAGCGCTGATAAGCCTTGAGTGTTGGTATAGAGGCGATGATTCTTGAACATCTGTCATTAGAACATGTGTTAAAAATGGCTGTTCAGGAACCCTAAAGAAATAAGCTGAATCTCAGTTCATCTGACATTGACAATTTCTGAAAATGTCTAAAGGGCACAAAGCAGGCAGACGGACAAACACTGAAGCATGTGTTTCTTCTTTTTAATAAAAGGGCAAAACACTATATATCTCCAATCCAAACACATTTTATTCACGTTTATTTGATATTCCTACCCGTCTTTTAATAACAATATTAATTTATTCCACTTCATTTTGTTTTGATATATTTCAGTTACATTGTTTTTTTACAGAAACTCTATGTGGAAAAAGAAATGTAAGCTTTATCCCAAGACATGTGCAAGATCTTGAGTTCTTTTGGATAAACCTTTATTTTTTTCCCTTGCCTAAAGGGACTTAATGATACACTGGCAACATGTCCATGGTGTGCCCACTGCAACTGGGAAAAGCTCTATAGATAATAGATAGATATCTGTTTTAGCTGGCGCATCTTTCAGAGACTTCATGGAACTATTTTAGAAACCAAGTACGCCCACAGACCAATTTAATTTAATAGTACGTCTTCTCAAGTGATGATATCCGGATGATCACACCTGTTTATTCCAAGACGCAATGTAGCTTCCAAAAAACTTCCAAAGTCAAGAGACAAAAGTTTCAGGACTAGATGACTTAAATAAAAGAAATGGACTTGATATGCTCTGAAAAGACGTAAGTTTAAATCAAAAGTAGAGCTGTAAACAAAAAAAGGCTCTTAAATGCTGCCATAGGCATTACTTCATGTACTCCTTCAGGTATGAATAACCCTACTGCAGTCATTATCTATCATCTGGCAACAATAGGGCTTCTTGGAACAGATGCTAACTTCTCTGTGGTTAGCTTTAAACAACTTTTAACCAAGAGTTCCTTATGTGTGCAGCATATAGGTGCACCAAAAACGCTGTCATTTCTTGGTTTATTACATTCATAGAATAGTGCCTGTTCATCTGCATCTGATCAGTCAGGAGGACTTTTTACAGTAATTTACTCATTAAGTTATCACTCACCAAGATCGCTCTCGCTTTTTATCGATCTGTTTCTTGTCTCTTCCCACTGATTAGGGGCGTTTATCCTCCAATATGAAAACAAACCACAATTTATCACAAAGTCTTTAAACCAATCTTCCTGTGGCTGCCAGACTTAAATCTGGTCTCTGCTCTGTCAGTTTCTTGTGGCCCTTTAAAACCTTCCTCTCGTCTTCTCCAGTCAATGTTATAGTACTCAAGTCCAGGACTCAGAACACTAATGACTAAGGTTGTAACAATTAATCTACTACATCAATGTATTGATTTATATTCCTATGATCCGACTACATCGATCTGTGCTCGGCAAGTTGGCCTTTCAGATGACATATATCGATCTAACATCGTTTTAAAAGGTAACAAATCGATTGTATCGATACTAGGAAATAACGCATAGGAATTAAGCACAGCAGACTTTATATGGATGTTGGTTTTTTTGCACTTTTAATGATAAAGACGTTTAACGTTACTCAATTCAGGCTGCCTGTCTGTGACGTCATCGCCACACGCCAGCAGACAACAAAACATAGCATGGCGGATGGCAGAGGAGAAGCCAGCGAGCAAGATATTATCAAGCCACCATTGCGGTCCAGCGTGTGGAAACACTTTGGCTTTTGCAAAGACGGAGATGTTCTAAATAAGTCGCTCGCTGTTTGTAGGATATGCAAAGGTCAAGTAAAGTAACACTGCAATACAACAAAATCTATCCAACCACCTACTAAGGCGCCCTGGGATGTCACACAATGCTTCCCGCTGCAGCAGCAGCTCAAGGTAACATCAGCTCTTCAGAAGCCTCAGACCTTGCCAGCATGTTTAGTCAGAGACTAGGACAAAACTCGGCTCGGGTGAAAAACATCACGGCAACAACAGGAATCTATGACTGTCCAGTATCAAGGTACTTATTTCACAGTCACACTGGTTGAATTTTTGGCTAAAAAGTTACTGAATTGATTTCTAGTCACTGAATCGTTTCGGATCGTATTGTTCTAAATGAACCAATATTGTCCTTTAATCAAATCGGCAACCACGAATTATGTTACGAATCGACTTAAACATACATCTAACCAGGATGCAACCAGAAAAGTAAGTGAGCTGCTAAAGTCAGCAAGCTGCTAGCTAACAATAAAAGCCCTAGATGTGTGGTTAGTTAAAATTCAGATGAATAGTGGATGGGCTGCAGGTATTGTTGAGATTAGTGACGCCACCACAACAAAATGAATGAGTGCATCTCCCGATTAAGAGAGGCACATTGTGCTTTCACACACAATGCACACTTGACTCACACTGCCTCCTGTCCATCTCATCAGTGTCTCAGTGCAATACTTTGAATTTCCTCCACTCATCTCCCCCTACATCCTTTGATCAACACCACCACCAGTGTTGTGACTTCATCTGGGGGATATCCTACCCAGCTGTTGGCCTCACAATCCCTTTTAACATATGAAAACATGCCACGACTGGGCCACCGCAGGGTCTAGTCCTTATTATATATTATACATTCCATGTCTTTTTTAAATTATTATTCACACAAAATGTATTCTCTCTTGATTTAAAAGTGACTTGCATTCATTAATTGAAGCACAAACTCCCATACTGGCCAAAAATATATTTCATACATCTTCATATCGTCTTTTTTTTTATGCCCTTGGACAAATAATTGCTTATGCATAAGGTTTACTGTCGACCTTATAATATAATGCAAATAACTGAGGTCTAAAGACAGTTTGAACACAGTGAGCAATGTGATGACAGCCGCCTGGAGCTATATGGATTTATATTGAGTGCATTCCAGTAACTCCAAAGAAACCAAAAAGCTTCACATGTAATTCTTTCAGTTCTCTGACATCTGTAAGAGCTAATGGAGCTGCCAGGGCCATAGCTTTGTTGTAAGGTGGGTTGATGTTCAAGGGAGGTTGGCTTGAGGGGGAAACCATACAGAGAGCATGTTTTGCATTCCAAATGGCGAAAACATTAATCTTAATAAATCAAATAGAGCACTTTATTCGATATTGTTCATTTGTAAAAGATAAAAATCCAATTTCCTCTTGAGTTGTTAGGAATGCATAAATGCCCTCTGGTAAATCAACTTTAAAGGGTGAATAGATGTGTGCTGATGATTGGTGCCTGCTGATTGTCATGTAGATCTCATTTCCTCTAAAAGTGACTCCTGGAGATTATAATCCACTTGATTAGAGAGTGATTGTTCTCTCAACTACAAAACAAATCACAACAATTTGAAGTGCCATTCTGCGACTGTAGAACTACGAGTGCACTCATACCAACGTGTTACTAAAATTAGACTCAAAAGGCTGCATCCGTAAACTGCTCATCTTTTTCATTTTGGTTTTATTGCCAGCCTTATTCACAGAAACAGGAAACAGCAATTTCTTTATTTCAACCCATTCTTAACTCAAAGTAAACATATTACACTGTGGACGGCTTAGGCATGTAATTACGTAAGTCCTGATAACACGTAATGAAAGTTAAATGTTAAATATAACTTTTCTCGGCTCAACTCATTAAATGGTGGAGAACTTTTCAAACAACGCTAAGAATAAAGTTCCAGAAAATAATTAGTCCCTGCCTCAGCCTGCATTCATTTATGATGATGAGGATCATTTAAAAATTGTAATGTGTGTGGGTTGTCATTTATCTGGCAAAGGCGAAATTGGACCGTTTAATTTGTGTTTCAGGGTGGTTAAGTCTGTAAGTGTGGCCCAAGTACAACTACAAACCCTGCTCTATTTATTCTTAAATGTTAATAAGTGTGTCTTAAAAAAATGACAGCATTAGTTTGAGCCATAATGCAGCTTCAGGAAGGCAGACAGTGCACAAAGGAAGACATCAGAGAAGATGTAACAATGCATGGATGCTATCACCTCTCAAGCTCAGCGCTCCTCCCGAGGCACCAGAGGCAGCCAAAATAGGAATTATGAAAAAAAAAAAAAAAAAGGAATAAGAAGAAAAAGGGAAAGTGGTACCCGGGGGCAGATCACATGAAAATATCATGCATGTAATATTATGGAAGAATATGACTGCATTTTAATGTTATTTCCATTATTTTAAATAATGGTAATGATAATCTACCAGAAGGAAGGGGACAAAGGGACTGTGATAAAAAAAATAATATAAAGGAAAAACAATAAAGAAGAGGTTAAAAGAGAAAGAAGGATGACTTTTCTCATTAGGTCTATATGTTTAGTTTTCTGTTCCCAGATTAAGAACCTGTTTGGTTTCTGCATTCAACAGAAGCATGTAGCCTCTATTCCCTGATGTCTGCAGCCACCAGACGTGATTCCATCAACAAGGAATACAGTTTTAGTTGTACCTTACTTACAATTTGCATGTGGGGGATCTATGGCAGTAAAAACTTTTTCCCTCTTGCTATGAACCAATTTTGTCGGAAAATGGTGCTTTACATTGGTTATTGCTGCGAGTATTTTCCAAATGATCTTCACTTTTGAGTGGTCAGAAGTGTAAAAGAAACTTATCATCCAGTTTACCTTGTGTACGTAAACTGGCAACCAGAAAGGTCATGCACAATTGGTAATTTTGTCAAAATTTTGAAACTGAAATCATGGCTCCCGTATCTTTATTAGTGTTTACAGTTTCTGCTACACAATAAAAGCCTCTCTTGAAGCGCTTTTTATGTGAGGAAGCATTCCTGGTCCATCCAAGTGAGCATTAAACAGGATTTCAAGATTGAAATTAGGTTGAAAACGGTGAAATCAGGTCTGCTTATCCAATAACTAATGTCAACTCTTTTCAACTGGATAAAGCAGGGTATAGACATCTGTATGTCAGAAAACAGGATTTTGTTTTGAGTATTCAAATTTTTTTTATTTAAGGTCTAGGGAATGAGACAGAAATCATTATTGTGACTGCACTTCTTCACAGTAATATTCCATTGATAGTTGAAATCCCTTCTATGCAGATACATAATTCAAATGTGCATAATTTTTCATATGAAAACAAGAATACAACAGATTATGGGCTGTGTGATGTTAACTAGAAGGTTCAGAGACACTGTGAACCGAGCACTTGAGCTTTGTAACCAATTAGGAAGGCAGAAGAACTTGTACGTTGACTTTGCATGCCTGAAACCAGTTTGGGGAGACGTCATTTTATCAGTGAAGTAAATGAGATAAGACTTGAAAGTTGCTTTTACTTTATGTGTGAATGTGACGAATCATGTGACCAAAGCAGATTTCCCAGTGAAATGTGGCCTAAATGTTTTATCATCTTAAAGTAATTGGTGAAAACATGTTAAATTTTGACCCATGTTTAAAAATCTTGTCATCTGTTGTAAAAGAAAAGACGCGTATTTAAATGTGTCAAAATAAGAACAGCACTTTGTTGTCCGTGTTGCTTTCACTGTCTGACATTACGTTAGTTGAGTTGAGAGCTGACAGTGAGGCTGAAATCAATGAAATTGAATTAGATTTCCTCCAATTTTAGAACCCATCAGCAATCATCTGACCAATCAAAGCTTCTGGAAGTGACAGACAAGGTTTCTAGCCTTTAACAGTTGCCATTTGATAATGGGGCCAAGACTTTCTCTTCCATCATCCAGTCAATGTTTAAGTACAACTATCAATTTAGAGTGAGAACTGAGTTTGAGTACACTGACAACTGCATGACTGGGTTGTTATCTGAACTTGTGCAAATAACTATAAAGCTACACTTTTGTCTGGTGATAACCAATTGAGTGTCAAGGTTGCTTTTGCAAATGTTTATTTCTTTATATGGTTTGCTTAAAATTGCTGCTTCTACTTCATGTCTGTGCTGACTGACCACAACCAATTGGATGCAAACACCTACGCAGTCATATTCAAATAAACAGGTACCAGCAGCTCCTCAGTGTATCTACTTCACCTGGGTGAAGTAAGCTCAGTTGTGAACTCTCTGTGACACCGATGTGTGAATGCACCTCGGCATCCATCCCTGAATAATTTGTGTTCTGCCTGCTGAACCGGGCTAAATGGTCTCCTAGCCCTTCAGAGATGCACTCCGCTCTGCAGTCTCAACTCGTTCACTTTTCATGCATCGGAGGGCTGCTGTGATGCAAGAAAACAGGGTCACAAAGGGGGGGCATATAACGTATTCCTTAAATATGTTAGTGTTTAATAAATGATATGCTGTTCTGTGAACCTTTTTGAGACAGTTTGATTGATGCACACTCACAGAACATCACATGCTCTACAGATTTAAATAGTAACACTTGTGAATATTGCAGGTGTCATGGACACCTGCCAACAGACGTATAATTTCCTCATGCTGTCATGGGCGGAAGACATGAGAAGAGAACTACATATTCTCTTTTTATTTACAATGTGTTTTATGACCCAGTTACATGGGCCAAGGATAGATACAGTCTTCTGATATAACGAAGCAAATCCTAGTCTTCACATTTTTTTCACATGAGTACATTGACAGTTCATAGAGGGACATTTTTTTGACATAGAAGTCAAAGACAAATGTTGGCATCATTGATGCTGAAGACAGGATGCTGGTTCAGTGTATTCTGTGGTTTCTTTTCCCTTCCCTGCTTGGTGCCAAGATTTCTTGGATGGATATCAATTACTGATGATCTGTTTCACCTGTGCATCTGTCTCCAGTAAGTGCAAGTTTCACTGCAGGTCAGCTGAAATCTTGTTTACTACATTGGTAGGAAAAAAAAATACCTGACTAAGGTAAATAGCATGCTAAAGTAAAACTACACCATAATGCAGTTTTGTAAAAAAAGAGAATATAATGTCAGACAGATCACAAACTAGTTTTAGAATACTTGCTTTTCAAATGAAGGTCATATGACGTATTTGCAGTTCCATTTTTTTGCTTTTGTTCTGACACAATTAATGTTTTTCTTTTCTTTTTTAAAAATCCCTGTGGACACACTTAACATTCAGTGATGATTAAAAGGCACTTCATCGTGATGATATAGATTGAATTAAAATGACAGCTTCTCCCTTCAACGTCCCTTTATATTGATGGACCTGTAGTGGCTGAAATAAATTGAAAAAAAAAAACACACAACAGGCCCTCTTCAGAGTAATTAATTTATGTTGTTGAAATGTGGCCTTGGGATAATTATAGAAATCATGTCACTTAGGGAACCAAAGACTTAAACAACTGAGGAGAAAAGTGATGCATGGGGTGAACATTATCAAAAGATTTAGGTATGCAATGAAGTATAACTCCATAGTTAAATATTCCTACTGTCAGTTTCACCCCTATTGAGTATACATCACAGAGACCTAAAGCACCGGAGCGTTTACATTTTGTGAATTCGCTGCAAGGGCTTTTCCACTGAGGATTCTGATGTATGCTTAAACTATGCAGGAACAATGGTGATATCAATTAGAAAGGGGGCTCACCCACCCATTTGGAAGCCTGATCATCCTGGGCCATCTGCAGGCTTAAACACTGTCACACATGAATCTTCCAATGAGCCAAAGCTTAGGTGAAAAATGTGCAATTCACACCCCATTTAGCCCAATATCAACATAAATCTTCTTGGTAAAACACTTCTGCTCTCCAGAGCTGCGCTTGGATTCAGCAGTGTGTACTTTCCCACTTTATTACTTCCATATCCTTTTTCCATTTCTGCAAATTAATGATGCTTTTTTGTCGTTATAAAGAAACCACTTTTACTTCATGAGCAACAATGGACCTCAGACTTTCCACCAAGCTTATGCTGAATGTTTTATCCAGTAGAATCTTTTTTTTTTACTTTCAAGAGAAAAACTCATAGACCCTGACACCAACATGCTATGGCAGCCATTGTTACTGAGAAATATGTAAGGGTAATGTCACGTGGTTATGCTTCACATGGAAGTCTTTTCTCACCCTGTCAGGATTCTGTTTTGCACAACTGCTCACTATGCATTACCCCCCTTATAACCCTGCACCAACTAAATAAACAAAGAAGTTGACCCTAAGTATGGATTTAAAGATGAATTTATTGATTAAAAAATGATTTATTTATGTGGCTTAAAACATAGACCCTCAGATTCAACAGTTAGTGGGGCTTCCACAGCAACAGTATTTCAATCAGCCTACTTACAGGGGGAATTAACATCAAACTTAATATTGTTATTCACATTGAAATCTCAACATTTTCTTGCTTTCCTGTTATAAATCACATTGAAATCTCAACATTTTCTTTCATGATAAGGTCAAAACTTAAGAATTTCCACAGGCAAGACCTATTTAAGGTCCTCTTCTCCACATCTTTTAAAGTCTGTTGACATTTTCTTCTCACTCCACCAGTCCTATAACACTGCCACAGTTCGTATGTTACAGTTTGTGGTTGATTTGTGTTTGTTTTCTTCAATTTAGTTCATGTCACTTTCACTCAGCTCCTTGTGTGTTTTAATAACCCTTGCTGGTTTCCAAGCTGTTCATGCTGTCCTCCATGGGGGCACTGGTTTAGCTCAGTTGGTAGAGCAGGCGCCCCATGCACAGAGGCTACAGTCCATGACGCACTGGTTGATTCCCTATCCAAACATGATTTGGTGCACGGCATTCCCTCTCTGTTTCCCCATGTTTCCTGTTTCTCTTAAGCTGTCTTATCAAATAAAGGCAACACACAATCAAACATATCTCAAACTAACATTTTTGCCACATTGTCAACAGGAAGAAGTGAAATGTACTGGACTCCTTTCTGCTCATTGATTTGATAAGACGTGTGTGTTCTGGTTGTCTCTTGCTGTTTGGAATTTATAACTATTGTTATTAGATTTTGACCAGTCAGAATGAAGTACTCAACATAGCGACAGAGAGACAGTTTATTTTAATTTTAAAATGTAATTTTAATGATACAAATTAAAAAGGTTTTAATAAATGGATCAATGCAGTGGCCTCAGATAAGCTTGCAAAAAACACCCAGACAAGCTTTTTTTCCTTAACAGTGTAAAAATATATTAGTTACATTAGTAATATAAAAGTTTGCAAATTTAGGAAGAAATATTTCTTAATCAAATCATGGGGTATTTTTAAATAAAATATCAGACTAAAACCTGTATTTACTTGAGTGTGTTCCAGTTCTAATTGCCTTGCAAGGATTACATTTTTCTGGGGCCCATTTTAGTCCTTAGTTTTACCTCAAAGCTAATGCTACATTTAAACGTTGGAATATGTGTTAAACAGCAATAAAGGCAAAGAAAACATCCATTTTATGGGTTTATCGGGGAGAGAAGCAGCAAAAGCATTTAGAGTGCATAGGGCCAATACAGCTGTTATTGCCAGTGCAGGCAGAAATACTCAGGACTGTTTTGTGAATTAAAATTGTAACAGCGTAAGAATGAAAGATATGCACGTCTAAGAAAAGTATGTTTTGAGATTTTTTTAAATAATACATGTATCACATTGAAATATTAAAAAAAGATATTTAAAAAATGGTCACATCTTTGGTATGTGCAGTGAGCTAATAACCTAGTCCCACCCAGTTCCATGTCAGTTAAGTTAAGCTGGTACACAGGTTTAATTGCTTTAACCCCTGCAACCAACACACAGCACACGATGAATGCATCTGGCGAAAGTGAAAAGACATGTTGCTCATCTTTTATTTAGCAAACAGGCATCTAATGCAGGCAACATGCGACATACAGAACCAGAACCAGAATCCCCAATACGCCAAACCTGACACTGTGCTTGACATCCAGACATACTGCAGCATACATGATGTCTGTATTCATATTATGTGATGTTACACAAAAGTGACCATATTTAGTGAAAGCCCTCTTAGTCCATACAACAAATACTCATTGTGGCCTCCTGGTGAATGTGTGTACATGCTTTAAGTATCTTGTGTGAGAAAAATATAGTGTTTCTAAAGACTGATGATGCCTTTGAGTCTACTCCATGTGCCACATTATCCCTCTTATTTTTGAGTTGTAGACATTTTATACAAATGTTTTGTGCAATGCCATGAAAAGTTAGAGAAAAGTATTATTTATTTTAATATTTCAGACTGAAAAGCTGAATAATTCATGTACTGGAAGGTCTAAATGACAGTGTATTCTCTAAAAGCATGTATTGCATATATTGACTTTCAAAGGAAGATAGAATAGCCAAGGTCACATCATGTTCACTGCAGCCATTTGGCAGCCTGAGTCTGCTGGTGCGACAGCTACAGTGACACAGGAAAGGCTTTGTCATCTCGTCTGCATTCACAGACTTCATCTGTGTATGGATTGTGAAGGTTTCTTTAATAATGTGTGGGCTTGTTTGTTTCAGACAGTGCCAGAGAAGTAGGCTGTATGCAAGAAGTTTGAAATAATTTTATAAAAACACAGTACTTTTTTTAAGCAAGCATAAAAACTATCAACTATAACGTCACTACTTATTTTATGAAACCAACTTTCAAAACCTTAAGCTCAGCACTTTGGATGTCACCATCATGATTTTTTTAAAGCAGGAAATGGCTGCATTTGGATAAAAGGGTAAAGATACGCAAATACATCTGTAGTGAAACATGTTTCCATTTATTAAATATTCTGTTAGCCCATTTCTCTTAGTTAAAATGTTCTCATTGTCATTGGTTGTTTAGGGTCACATGATTGTGACTATGAATGTCATTCATTCATAGTTTTACCCATGACAAAAGTCTGAGTCCTCCTCTCCATCTTTTAGGTCTAGATGTAGTCAAAACTCTGGAAATCCAGCACAAGAGTCCGTCTTGAGCCAAGTCCTGGACTCAAGAAGTACAAACCACTTGTGACTCATGTACAGCAGTATGGAGGACAAAGGCTTGCCCAAGATGGGCTAACAGAGATTGAGATTCAACATTTACAACAACATTGTTTGAAACTCTGCAAGATGACTTCGGAGAAAACTGCGGAGTAACATGTTGAAGCACAGACCAAGTTTGGAGAGAGAAGAGGCGGCAAAGCACTGAGAAAAACACATTCAAAGAAGACACTAGATTCCATTAATGTGACTTATCAGCAATAGGCAACACGTCTGCAGTCGGTAATGTACACTTTATAAATGCTGTACCTGTTATTGTTCAACACAACACAACTCATTCTGCTCATCAAATCCCTATTTCTTCATATCTACCTTTCGACCCAGCACCTGGCCCTCTATAGTTCTGTGTATCTGCTGGTCTTGCTCTGAGAAACAAAAGGGTTCAATGCATTCAGTTCTGCAAAACAATTTTCTCATTCCTCTTCCCAGAGAAAATCAAATCCTGCAGCTAATTTATTCATATCTTCCTATTTCTCTGCAGCCTGGCATGGAAAACAGAGGAGGAGGGAGGACAGAAAGCAGTTATTTTCTTCCTTTTGAAGGCCTTCCATTAAAAATGAATGGTCCTCTGATTCTGTGAAAAGAAGGCAGGGGATTGGGATGGTCTCCCAGGCGGAGCCGTGCAGAGTCAGGCATTAACTGGTCCAAGTTAAATATCTCCTCCTCTGCCTTTCTAGCTATTTTAGTTGTTTCTGGAAAAGAGCATACGCACAGAGCAAGCCCTCGCTGGTTAAAGGTTTTAAATATGTAGTTGCTTAGTGACAAGTCGAGCTGAGATGTAACAGAGACAACTAGAGCATCCTGCTTTATTCTTCTAACAGCTAATGGTGAAAATGTGCCAGCAGCCAGCTCAACTTAACGTCAGTCAGATTAAAATCTCCAACAATTGTTCATTTCTGTATTGTCAGTGACAAGCCATTTTATCAGAGGAGAATTGTCACAACACTGTTCTTTGATGAATTGGACTTTGTTCTAAGAGACAAATAAAACAGTTTACACTCCCCCCAAGCAGAGTTTTAGCTCTGGTGTTAGGGGAAAAAACTGAATGCAGTCAAAAGAAAAATCACACACTAAAACCTCACTCTGGTGAGCTTTATTTGTGTGATGTTACAGCTTGGCAGTAAACTTTGGTGATGGATCCCCTGGAGAAGAAGAACTCTGGGTTAAAATAGTGCAGTATTAAAGATGTCTTGGAGCAGGATGTGTGGAAAAAACAACAAACCTACTTCAACAGACACTCAGAAGAAACGTTCTCTTCTTCTGCTTAAGAGGAGTTAAAGGGCTAAGAACAAAGAAAGTAAATTGTATCTCAACATTTAACGCAAAGCCCAATGTGGTTATGGAATGACTGAAATTAATACTGATGCAACTACATGGACTATGGATTCAATATTTTTGTGAAGTCATTTGTAACAGCTACCACAGCCTTGATTCATAGACTGTCTGTCTTTGATGCTTCTGATTGGTTCCTGAAGAGGGCATTTAAAGCCAAACCATGGTAATCACCATGTCAGAAATGCTGACTCAACCTCACACTCGGTCAACCTAGAAACAGGCAAAATGGTGACACTGAGACAGACCTTAAGCCTCCAGGCAAACTTTGAATGACTCTTTTTGCAGAAAAAATGGCATTTCAATATGGATGTTATTAATGCTCTGTGGGATGCTGGAGCTGCCCTTAAGTGCTTGGTTGACCAGTGTTTTGCACATCTGCGTATCTTCATTTTTCAACTTTGGAGGTTTCAGCTTGAGTGGGTACTAGGTCTTTATTTACATTTCCCTGTAAATATCCTCAAAGAGTGAAAAAAAAACTATCACTGCATCTTTGCATGGACAGGTCAAGATAAGGTGAGGGATTAGATGTACTGCCTAGCCACAGGGGGCGACATCAACACAACAGGAGCTTTAATTTCCAAAAAGCAAAACAATTTGTTATTACCTCCTCTGATGTATATTTTTTATTCTTGAGTTTCCCCTGGATTCTGAAATGTTTGATTTTATTCTTCCAATAAATGGAAAACGAAAAAAAAACTTCTTCCTCTGATGTTTTTTTTCACCTGAGCTTGACACTTTCTGAAAGAATGTAGCTCTAAAGGAAGGATTGATTCAGAAAAGCTAAAAGGTCCTTTCAGGTAATGAAACCCAGATGGTTGGTTCTGTGGGTGGACAAGGCAGACCTTCAACCTAAGCATATTAGAAGAGTATAAATGTCACTGATCAATGATGGAGAGAATTCAGAGTCTATAAGCCCTAAGATTCAATATTCATATGAAACATCATCACATTGTTATATAGATATAGCATCAACACCACCATGCAAACATGTGCATGTTTAAGAAGAAAAGCCTGATTGCTGTTTTTTAGTTGTGAATATTTCATGCTATTGAGAGTCTTCTTCAGCATAGTGTCCTCCACCAGATGCATTCTTGGAAAATATGAATAAAATAACACTGTACATAAATCTCTCTATTATCCCCCCCCTAAAAGTGCCACTTTTGTCGTGAATGCATCAAGTTCTCTTCAGACCACAAAGGTGTGCACACACACATACACACACATACAAGCAGTAAACAGATACACACATAATGTAGACAACATTCTGCTATTTGCAGCTGTAAATTATTCATATATTTTGCAGATTTAATGATGTGTGCATCACATAGGATGGAGTATTCCTGGTTGGTCAAGGTCCTGGGCCCTGCCTGCATCAGGACTGCAGCAGAATGCCTAACAAGACAGGCTGAAGATACCAGTGTTTGTGTCTGTGTTGTAAAAGGGAGTGGTCCTGAGATCACAGGGCAAATGCTGCAAGCAAAATGCATCTTTAATTCTGGAGTTGTGTATCTTTCCTCCTATTAGAAGAGCAAAAGTCTGTGCGAAGCAGAAAACCTTGGAAATGATCACACTCCATTTCAGTTGATACTCAAAGGAAACAGCACTCTGTAAATCCTGAAAACAATCTTTAACACCTTTGGAGAAGAGTGTTTACATCAAAGCAGCATCAATAATTCCACGCTGAGACTAATTTGCTACAGGTTAAACTTGTGTTTGTCCCTGACAAGCTTAGCAAAGCAATACAAGGGTAAACCATGCGGAGAAGTAAACTATGCCCCAGTGTTTCAGGTTTTCGGTAATTTTCTTTGACTGTTTACTTACAGCTTTCATTCAAGGGAATCAAACTCTCTGCAGTTAAAAAAAAAAGGTTATAACTCTTTTTGCTGTCTTCACAGGCAGGAGAGGGTAGGCAGTTCAGGAGCTGAAGCCACTGTGCCTTTAAACTGGATTTACACTGCATTTTCACAAGGCTTTTCCACACCACATTAGGCAGAAAGAGGAGATAGACCTAATAATGTAAGCGCCTTTTTTTTACAACAGTGATGAGCTAATTTCAGCCTTTACCCCTGAGAAATCTTCTTTGTTACCTTTAGAGCAGTTTGCTGAGCAGGCATGCTCTCCTTTCTCTCTTTTACACTCAAACCAGGAAGCACAGGGGCAAGTGTGACTTACAGAATGTAGGGTTGTATGTTGACCCATCAGTTTGAAAATGTTTTTTGGGAAGTTGTGTTTTTCATACCCATAACATAAGTGAAGAAACCACTCTTTTCGTAATGATACATGATATAAAACACTCAAATTAATCTTCATATATTCAATGGATGCCTTCTTATGAAGCAGAATGACCAGATTTAGGATGTAGACCTGATACTCCAACACATTTTCATGCCTGAGTTGTCAAAAGCAACAGCTTGTTCACTGATCAGAGACAATAATGGTAAACCTCTGCTGAAACACTCTATTTGCTGTTTGCAAAGCTGTGTTGAATACTTGATTCTAATTGGTCAAAACCCTATAGCAGCAGTGTTTTACCAGATCCAACACGTCTTATCAAACCAGTACGTAGAATGGTGTCCAGAGCCTTTCGCTTTACCCTGTTGACAATGTGGAGAAAAAAGGTTAGCATTCTTATTTGGTAAAAAAACAAACTGGTATGATATTTTTAATATAACTTTTAGGATTTGTATTTTTGGGGCTTTTACACCTCATTAGAGTGGCCAGCGAATATAGCTGGAAACTAGGAGAAAGATGGGGAATGACATGCTTGAGAGAGGCCACAGGCTTGAATTGAAAGCCGGGCCACCCATGGACGTGCAGTTTAACCATCAGGCCAAATCAACACCCTTTAATATCACTTTTAATTATTAAGTGTGCAAACATTTTTAGATGGGGTGCTAGTGGCTTACAAGTCACAGCAAAGAACAGAAAAGAGAGGAGGAAAACAGCAGATACACAAAGGGAGGTTAAAAGACACAAGGGGCAGAGTAAAAGAGACATTGATTAAATTTGAGAGGAAATGCACAAAGCAAAAAAAAAAAACCAGAAAGCTGAATGGGCTTTGGCATTATTACAGGACTGGTTGAGTCAAAAGATCTTAATCAAGTAAGTGCTGAGGTAATTTTACTTATCAATTTAAAATACCAACAGATTAATGCTAATGTTTTGGGTTTTTTTTCTGCAAATTAAGATACTTGTGCCACGGAAGTGCAACCAACCATGTAATATAGGGGGCTTTAATACAGTAACAATAATAATAGTGTTTGAGTTTGGTTTTATACTAACCTATGTAAGTTGTTACAGAACTAATGTGCATTATGTAACATATAAAACTTACATTTTAAAACGTCATAGTCTTTAGAAAAATAAGTCATGAGGACTACAATTGTAATTATAATACAGTAAGTCCCAATTTAAATAACAAATTACATTAAAATTGCAAATATCTGCTTTAAATCTCATGTGGACTTTTTTTCAAACATTTCTGCTTACTTAAAAGTAAGTGAAAGTACCCGACGCAGCCGATAAGTAGAGACCTTAATAAATAATGGCATTTCAAGTTTGGATATGTAGCTGCAACAGTCTCATGGTAGTGTCAGTGAGGTTCGGAGAAGACTCCTTTGGTTCAGTAGAGAGTCGTCTGTATTTGAAAACACAAGCATGTGCACAAAGATACTCAAACAGCAAGAATGCTCTGAAGGTCCTTGGGCTCTGTCAGCATTTTTCCTGAGAACTGAGGGATGGGTTTGGCAAGTATTTGCAGTACATGCCAGGAACTTGCTCTGTGGTGTACTGCCTTTCCAAAATTCATAGAAACAAGACTGACAGCTGCTGTTTACACATGCCTCGAGACAGAGAGGAAGATTCATCAGTGAAGTAGATTCATAGTCATGATCTGCCAACAGACCTTTAAGGTCTGCTTCAGAGAGGGAGCGTGTTGGCTATGTGACGGCTGTGGAGGGTGATGGCCTTGGCTTGTGCTATCATTGTATTCATACAGGCAGTGTGAGATGCTGCAGTCAGCTCTGTCTCTCGAATGAGTTTAAACCTAAATAAGGCCATAAATTCAATCAATTATTAAAATGTCTTAGGGTTTAAAAACATCAGGATTGATTCTTCCCAGGAACATGTGTGTAAATCCTAAATAATACAGCATGTAAACTATTAACTGTATATTCATTACTCTTCACTTAACAGGCTGTGTTACACCTGTGCAGGAGTGGTTTCGAGGTTAAGCCTTTGGGAAATTGTCTTCCTTACATTAAAAAAAGAGCCCTAAATTTAAAATTAGGTGCAAAAAATATATGCACACACACACACACACACACACACACACACACACACACACACACACACACACACACACACACACACACACAAACACACATGCATACAGATAAGGAGAGAGCAACAAAAGAGAGGAGCATAGATCCCGAACGTATTTGATTAGTAAAAAATGACATAATTAAAGTTGATATATATAAGGATTTGTTTTATGCACTTTTTTATCAATATCAAGAAATGCTTTCAGGTATGTGTGAGTTTCGGGGGTTGGTCTTATAAGGAAATGTTCTCATTTCAATTAAAAACAGGTGCTTAATTTACACAGAGACACCAAAACAGCTGAGATGGGCAGAAAGGGAGATTGCACAACAAGAAATGTTCCCATACCCTGCTGTTAATTAATACATAGCTTCCTTACAGCCTATGTGATGAATGACACCTTTATTTTAATTAAGTTCAGCAGAGACTAAAATAAAGAACTATGCAAGTGGTTTCATGAATAAGAATAAAAGCATTGTGTGAAACCAAGGAGAGTTTTTGGAACGTCAGGCCAGGCTTTTGTTTTGAAAAGCATATGTAAACTGTCACTGTACCTTATTTTTCACGCCTCTGGCATAGCTTTTAAAAAGTCAATACAGCCTTTAACTTATCATTTTGTGGAAAAAAAATAGCTGAGCCTTCTATTCTCCAGATTTTTGGATGAGCGTGAAATGTGCTGCTCATGCTGGCAGCGGAAAGGCTGTGACCTATTATCATGCATGGTGAAATGAAAATGAAGCCATCGTGTGCAGCCAGTCTGAAGCCCCTGGAACGGGATACCTCAAATGGCATATTGGGGAGAAACTGGCTCTGACCAAGCTGCTGTATTTGAAAAGTTGGAAATGAAAACAGTTTTTATAACACCTGAGTGACTACTTTTGTACAGTTTCACTATGTAAATCTCAATTCAGCTCAGCTTAACTTTATTTATATAACAACTATCATGCCAGCATGCTGCCCAGAGTGCATCAGAAAGCCAGCAATTTACAGTTGTTGTGTGAGGACACTAATATCTAACTCTTTGATCTGCAGGTATGATTTAGGCTCACACTGGTCCATCTGCTTCATCCTCAGCAAACAGTCCACATGGACTTGGAGCTGAACGAAAAGGGACCAAATAGAACCAGACTTTGCTCATCATCAAACCGACAAATTACACTAATCTTAACTGTTGATTGAATGTAATGGAAACTAATACGATCCAGAGATGTATTTATTTCTATTCACTGTGTGTAATCTTGAGTTAATGTGTAATAACTGCATCATTATATGCCATCTGTTACTGCTAATGGAAATCAAGAGGGGCCCTACATTTCGAGCTGGAGTTATTCACTCTAGAACTAACCACCATGTAATCCTCCAAAATCCCACACTTGATGCAGCTTTTTTCCAAAAGGAGGAGTTTAGCAGGTAGAGGTGGGCTGATGTAATCTAAACCACAGCATGTCTGCAAATTCAGTCCCATGGTCATCATTTTATGGACTTCTTGTACCAGCTCCAGTTATATCTCTGCCCCCTTTTTACCGTCTTTATGATATCCAGTGAAAATAACCTGAGGAAATATGAGTCCAGTTCAAGCTGACATGTTTGAAACTGTTGCCAAATATTGGGTCATTTCTTTTGGGAAAGCGCTCCTTCTGTATGGTGGTGGACCATCTGCTCAATTGCAATTGGCAGCAGGGTTCAGCCTAAAGAGAGAGCGGACGCAAAGTCTCAATTCGAGTCCGGCTGTGACTTTTTCTCTGCTTGTCATTCTCTGCTAATTGGACATTTGATGCTCTGGGCTTGCAGCTATTGTCCTTCAAACCCTGACCAAGCTTATAGTCTGTAATAACTTTGAACTTTTAGTAAAACTGCAAGTGTACAAATAAGTGAATGTGATGGGCACATCAAAGTGCAAACCAATATTTGTATGGTCTGTTTATTTATTTATTTATTTTTTAATTTGTCCCAGGTTTGCAGCTATTGCCCTGCAAACTGCAAACAGGGATAATAGTTTTAAACTGGCAAAAATGTATGTCTGGTCCAAGATAAATCAGCACATTATGGTGGAATTGTGTATATAATGGGCCCATTATGTTCTCAATTTGTGCTTTTCTTCAACCCCTTTTTCAGTGTGAAACAAGGAAGCTGACTGGATTACTTTAGGGGGGTTTAATAACTCTGGACAATAATTTGATTTAGATTAATTTCAAAGCAGACTAGGGACTTCAAAGAGCTTAGATGCCATTTAATCCCACACTGCTTGCTGTTCATTGATAACACTTGAATGTTCTGTAAACAGATTTTATCAAAAAAAAACTATTACTTGCTGTCTCCTCGCAGTAATTTGAGCCACCACAGACAGAAAGGGGCCCAGAAGGGGCCTAACAAATGGCAGTGAATGGCGTCATGCCTGTCAGACTGAGAGCCAAAGATGTGATTATTCCACTTACACAGCATACTGCTGTTGTCATAATTAAAGTCATAATAGACAATGACTGCTGGAGAGGCTTCCAGTCACGCATTAAGATCAGATAAATACAGTGAGAGACAGCGCTGAGGAGGTCTGTGTTGTTTATCATCGTTCTCCTGAGAGCTGCAGAAGAGAAACTGTCATTCTGCTCATTTTATTCAATATAATAGACAACACTTATTTATCAGGATTATCAGTTATGCATTTGAATGCAAAACATTAACTCCCACATGACCTTTTAGCATGTAATCTGTCATTGGTAAATCAAAGTAGATATCTACAATTACTTTTTGACTTGTCAGGATCCCAAGACTACATTTAAATCATATTGTTTGGTTCATAGTGATACAGATGTCTACAATCACTTTCTCATTATCTAATTAAAACTGATCGCAGGTTAATTCCCTATCTATAACTAATAAATAATTACCACTGAGTTCAACAAACTCCATTACAGATATAACTGATTTAATTTAATGTGTTATATTCCCAAATCTTAGTATCTTGAGTGTAACATTAACTAGTTCAACTTCTAATAAATTACATCTACAACTTCATTGTCAAACATCTAAAGGTTTAATTAAATCCAACTACTGGATTTCAACTCAGAATTATAATTCAAAATTTGAATTTAGGACCCTGTTGCTAGCTTAAAGAATAGCAACACAAACAGCTCCTGCCTGCTCCTCATCCAGATCTACACTCTGTCAATGAAAGTTGCTTTAGCCCATCACAACAGGGCTGCTGGTTGCTAGCTAGACTCCTCTCCTTTGTAGTTCCTTGGTTGTTTACTCCATTTGATCTGCGAAGTTATTTGAGACAAAGCTAAAGACTCAGCTCTTTAAGAACACCTCTGCATTTAATTATATTGATGCTAATGAAGTTGCTGATGTTGATTGTGATATTTGTGATTTTGTGAAGACATAAATGTTGTTTATGATGATGAAAAAAAGAAGCTTCTGTACACCCTGTACATTGCCTCTTTGCCCTGCCTGTTGACACCTGTGCCTGACTGAAAAACTGGCACTGCCAATGTTGTTCCCTCCTGCTGGTGTTGTACTTACTCTGAAATGTATGTCATTTTGGACAAAAGCACCTGCAAAATAACATAGGAGATTGTAAATGGCTTTTACAATATCAGATTTTCACCTGACCAATACTGTGACTGAAAAAATATCTGAAAATCAGGTTTGACGAGCAAAATGCCCTGCTGATTTGATATTAAAGGGGCTTGAAATACATATACTGTGTGTTTATCAATGAAAAGTTTTACATCTTAAAGGCTGATTTATACTTCTGTGTCGAATCAATGGCATAGCCTAAGCTGGGTGTCCACATAGCTCCCTTACCTACGCAGAGGTCTACGCATGCAACATGTATCAGCTGTAGATTAACATAACACGCTCTGAATAGCTGTGGAAAAGTTAACAGAGATCGTAGCGGGGCCGGAAACCGGCGACCGGCTACCAGAGAGACCGCACTGCCCTCATGGTTTCGGCGAGGAATTGCTGCATGACACAGATACATCGACGCAGAAGTATGTAGTGCTCATGTCCGCATCAGCCCCTTCCGCGTAGAGGAGACGCAGAAGTATAAATCAGCCTTAAGTTTTGGTTGTAGAATGGACTGCATTCTACAACTGCATGGTTTCCCGTGTCTACTATGTAGAATAAAACATTTATAATGAAATTTTGTTGTTTTTTGTGCTATTGTTCTTGCAATTCTGTAGAGCATGTTTTCCTATTTGTGTAACATTTACAGACAGATTTCAAATTTCAGCCATTGACCATAATATCAAGCAACAATCTGCAGTGCTGCTCGCTTATAAGAATGTAATAAAATGCTCATAATGAAATGTGACTACAACAACCTTCACATTTGACCTGCATTCAACAGGTAAAGGAATCCACCAAATTGGAATTTTCTAATCCTAACAGAGCTAATTGTTTTACAGGGACAGAAGTGACAGTTATTTGTCTCTTGAAGAATAAAACAGTATAAAATCACAAGCAGCAAATGGAGCAAGGTGTAATATGAACCTAAGGCACAAAAAATAATTGCAGGAGATCATATTTTTTAATTATTTGTTATACAGTTTGTGTCTTAGGATGTGTTTAATGTGCATGTCTGATACATAGTTTGTGAGACTCCTGTCCTTCGCTATGTGTCGTGACCAGGGTGTTATTTTCACATGATGCCAGATAAGTTAATATGTTTTGGATGAGAAAACTATTATTATTTGTGTATCACATTTTACACAATTAATAAAAATAATAGTTTTCTGCCATTTTTTAAAAATATGTAATTTAGACTATGACCTTGGCAGCTTATTGTTAACATTTCCTGAATGGTTTGGAGCCTGACAGTATGAGTTTTATAATGCTGGAAATAATCTCATTGAGCCAAATGTTATGAGTTATATTTATCCAATTATACCATCAACTTATGAGCCATGATGTACATAGTTTCACCTGAAATCATGTGACAAAGTCAGCACAAAGTTAAATTCAGCATCACAATGTGTCAGAGGCAGCTGGATCATCCTTATTACTGAGCTTTCCAGCTTGTATTTCTGAAAACAACTGAAACAAAAGCTTTATTTTATCGTTTTAAAAAAAACACTTACATGTTCGGCACAAGCAACGACAGATCAAGCTACAGACGCAGCTCTGTTGCTGAAAAACTAGGCCAATGTCACACTGTTAAACCTGTAGTTCCTCAACAGGCCACTTGAGTTAGGTTTGATCCAGCTGTGAGTCAATCCCCATTGAGTCCCATATTAACATACCAACTTTAAAGCTGAAATAAACATTTACAGCCTGGCACAAAAAGCATGCTTGGTCTAATCCACTAGCTCTCTGCCAGAAGTCTATCCAGCCATCCAAAAATCCAATGCTTCTTTTCTACATGAGAGAAATTCTAGTATTTCATTAATATGTTAGCACCAATTGGCCAGCATTGTTAAATAGCAGGAATCAAACTAGTTTGCTCAGTGCTTGTAACACACTGATTTGTTTATTGCTGACCCTACACACAGAGAAGAAGGCTGTCTGCAGTGAGGAAAAGACCGGTTATTTTCAGTAGATTGCATCTTGGCTTGCTTTCCCACTCTTGATATGTGAGTGATGTGAGTTTGCTGAGTTTTAAAGCTCTCTTACCTTTTCTGTTATATACATAAACAACTTTTGACAGCCACTACCACACAGAGAATCTTAATCTGTGGAATAGTTATTTATTCAGCTACACTGCAAGAACTTGAATCATAGCGCATGTATTTGTCTTATTTCTAGTCCAAATACCTTATTAGACTTAAAGGTGACATATCATGCAAAATTGACTTTTTAATGGTTCTCTACCTGAAATATGTGTCCCTGGCATGTCTACAAACCCCCCGAGAATGAAAAAAATCCATTCTGCCCCTGTTCTGATTTCTACACCTTTCTGTTAATGTGTGTGAAACGAGCCGTTTCAGACTTCCGTGTTTTTGTTACGTAACAACAATATCCGGTCTGTCACAGAGTCAGAGCTCGGAGCTTGTTCAGCCCATAGACTGTATAAAATAATACTGAATCCCTCCCCCGTTTTTCATTACCTGCACAAATGTGTGCTAACAAGGAGCTTAGGAGGGAGGCATGCTAGTTGTAGGCTGTCTTAATAAACACAAAGGTCGGTTTTACTCCCCACGTCTGCAGATTTGAAGATCTAGTGGATGATTTTTATTTATCATGGATAAGTGCTAGCGCTAATTAGCATAGCCACATAGCTACATGTTCATAGCTGTAGGTGCAGCTGTAGCTGTAGCTGTAACTGTAGCTGTAGCTGTAGCTGTGTACCAAGACACACGTCGACATACTGAAAAATAAAACAACAAGAAACACTAAATCTGTGACCAATCCTTCATAAAAGGTCCTGCTGCCTTTCTGGCAGAGGTCAGTTTTACTCCCCACGTCTGCAGATTTGAAGATCTAGTGGATGATTTTTATTTATCATGGATAAGTGCTAGCGCTAGTTAGCATAGCCACATAGCTACATGTTCGTAGCTGTGTACCAAGACACACGTCTACATACTGATAAATAAAACAACAAGAAACACTAAATCTGTGACCAATCGTTCAGAAAGGTCCTGCTACAGGCGCCTCTCCGTCAGGATCAGATTCAGAGGGTTGAAGTACCGCGATCTCTGAGCAGCCGTGTATATTCAGCCAACATGTAAACATTAGATCAACGTGCTGGAGAGCCGAGGCACATCCACTTCCGGAGGGGGCGTGGTCAGAGGGAAAACAGAGTGTTCTGAGGACTGCTGAAGAAAAGGACTTTTCAGGCATGCCAAAATCTGATTTCAAAGTGTTTTTTTGAGCATAAACTTTAAAGACATGTTTTGGGGACCTCTTAGACCAATATATATTGATGAAAAAAGCGTGATATGTCACCTTTAATGTAATCCACATTGACGTGACAAGTCCAGATAAACATCTTACTTTAAGAAAGGTCTGATTTGCTAGTAATGAGTAAAAATGTCTGTCAATGCAGCAAGCAGAATTTACTTGTCAAGATTCTTATGATCAGTCTTGTTTAAAGAAACTTCAGTAAACTTTTACTCAGTACAAGCAATTCAGGTCTTATTTTGCTTGCAATATCTTGAAATAAGGTGTTCATCTGGACTTGTAACGTGACTTATATCCAGTCAAATGGGTTATTTTTTAGCTGAATTAAGACGAACACACCCCTAAAGATTCTAGTTTTGCAGTGTGATTGAATAGTCATCAGCATTGAATACATATCAAGGACAGCGTGGAGCCAAGTATTCAAAATTATCCAATTTCTTCGGTTTCCAAAAAGTTAAAATAGCAAAGACCCTTATGCCAAGCTCAAGGCTTCAAAGGGAGTCACTTACTAAAGGGTGATCTTTGGACTAATGAAAGAGTCAAACTGAATAACTGTAAACAGCCTCAGAACTATAATAGTTCATCTGATCTGATGGGGGGGATAAAAAGTTTTTTCCTCACTGTCATTTCATCTTGTGTTTTAGAGGTGGTGGATTATTATTAGATCCAGTTATGAACTGACCTTCCCGTTATTAAACTTTATCGACACTTCTCCCTGGTAATATATTTATCCACAGCAGTGTGCACACACTGGGAGGATCAGAGGCGTGGGGGGTAGGGGTATAAATATTTGACTTTCTGAGTTTACACTGTTTATTAAGGATTATGAGTTGGAGAGACCAAACACTCTCATGAGCAAGGTGTTCTCTCCCTCTATGCTCTTGATCTGCCTATCCATAATTCTTTGTGCCAGTCAATCACTCTGAGTCTCAGTGGGATCTCCTGTTTCATACACCTCTGCATGTAAGCACACCTCTGCATTTGTGAGTTGTCATTTTCACTGTGTGACTGTGTGCCTGCAGGGGAGTGTATGTTCACGAATATGGCAGCAATAGTTGTGTGAAGGGTTTGATTAACACATGAGGTGCAGGAATTTGTCATTCATTAGCACAGACACTACCAGCAGCATTAATTGGATACATGTACCCTCAAAGGAACCTGACTGCAGACGCTCACAGGAGGCCTTTTGATTTGCACACTGTTGGAAATAAATCTGAGCATCTTTTGACCTAACAATTAACAGGCACCAGGAATTTGTGTCACTTGTTCTCTGACACAATAACTGATGTGCTAATCCCCAATGCTCATAATGCCAATATCATCTGTCAAAGGTCTCTCAAGCTGTCAGATAATTGACAGTCAGACACACTGATGAGCATTGACATATTCTTTAAGGTGGCAAAGTTTTGGAGCACATTTTGGGAACTTTTTATTATTATGAATGTAGAAATGATATAGTGTCATTAGAATAAGTGATATATACAGTATGTAGCAAGATGTTAAAACAATACAACTTATCATCGTCACACACTAGTTGCTGAATTCAACCGAAAGAGTACAAGAGTTAAATATGTGTATTTGTGGCCTCAAAGAAAATAAAGAAAAGCTCAGGGACGAAACAAAATAAAAGTCACTTTCACTAACTGAGCCAGATATGGCTTCATAATTTATATGCATGTTGTGAGCTTACTCCCACTGCCCATTAACTTCTGACCTTTGTCAACAGATGCAGACAAACATAGATTAAGAAAGTCAACTACTGAGCAGGTTGTCTTCCAAAGGTCATATCGGCATATCCAAAAGTTGTCACCAAGAAAGATAAATCCATGAAATTATATTTAATAGGTGATACATGTTCTTTAACCTTGAAGAATGATGTTTCCAAAGCTCACAAAGAACCTGCTGAAATGTTTGTTTTAATAGGTCAACTTTAGACAGATGAAGCCAGAGAACTGCTATCATCGTGTTGTTGCTTTTTGGAGACAGAGGTGACCATTTATAGATGAGAAAATGGAGCTGAAAGAGAGTAAGGGGTATAAAAAGAGTAAATTATAAAAGATAACCAGTCTGTTCCTGTAGATTATTCATTAACTGGTGAATTAGCTAGTTACCAACATGTTTCCTAAGAAGTGAGTTTGTTTTTCTTGAAGTAATTGACAAAATATGTTTGTTTTTGTAGACTTAAGAAGGTTAGTCAAGCTGGCAGAGTCCAACTTTCAGTCAGGACCACTGTCATCAAGAGAATTATTATTTGCATTCAATGAGTTATAGTTAGTGGTATGGCTCTGTTCTGAGAGCCCACTGCCTTTCCATGTGAATATTCGGAATGTCGAAGGCAGGGAGAGCACACCTATCCTCTCTGTCATGTGCTTATATTAAAAGCCAAGGTAGGGAGAGCAACAGCAAAGACCCCTAGGCTATAAAGCAGAGCAGACACCAGTGATAAAATATATTACACTAGTATCTAACAGTATAAAAGGCAGAGCTAGCTTGGAGGTGGGTTGCAAAGTGGTTTGCAGAGAAAGCAGGAAGTGTTGGCAGGCTAAAGCAGGTTATAAAGAACGGCCATTTTGTCATTTGCTGATTGGCTGCATGGAAGGCAATGGCTGAGCTGTCAGCCAATAGGCAAAGGTACAGAGCTGTACAGTTGTCCATGTTTCCACAGTTAAACATACAACCAGTTGGCCTCATGCTAATGTGTTTGTATTTTGTTTTAGTATGTGACGTTGTCCAATTAAATTACCTCATCAACCATAACCGTAGCTCGACTTAAGTGTGCCTATAAACATACTGGTTTTCTGATAGTACAGTTAACTTCAAGGTTAACCAAATAGCCTCTGTTACTGCATAAGAAAACAACACTGCCAGCAAGAGGCTGCAATGAATGACTGAATAAGCCATCAGCAGCCTTGTCACTCATAGGAGCTATGTCCAATTTAGCGTACTTTTAACCATTAATACAGTTAAAACTGTTTTTTGATTTTTTTTTTGTCAAATTCAAACCCAGAATAATTTTAGTGAAAAGCAATGACTTTAAAGAGTCCAAAACCTTAAGGAGACCACAACTTTTTTTCTGAAGAGAAAAGGATATAAAGCTGCACCACTTTATTTCTGTGCTCCAGAAAACAACTGATGACAGGCATTTACCGGGCGCTTAACACCAGAGTAAGCTGCCAAAGAATATTGTAGCATTCATATACATCATGCAGTATGCTTTCATACTGAGTAATTTGGCAATCGGTTCTCTCTGTGTTTTCTCTAGTGGCCTTGTTATCCACACACCATCAGTTTTCAGTGAGAAAAAAAACCTGTGTCATATTGAAAACTGTAGACAATACTCTAAGACAATCTCAGTGAATTTACTCTTCAATAAAAAAGAAGTGTCATAGATATTTACATAGTATGCATTTAAGCTCATCAGTAGTAAGTATCCCATCCAAGAATCCAAGAACAAAGTTGCCAAAAACAGCAGTACAGGGCTTAGGTTTATGTACTTTGTTTCTCTCCACCTCTGAAGAGTTGTTCCCAGAACTGTGAACATGTGATAAAGAGGCAGACAGGAGCTGCAGTTCTGGCAGGGAGCACAGATTACAAAGAAAGACTGCTTTTCTCTGCAGGATGCACTCATAAAAAAAGACCATTTTTCATTGGCGGTAGGTATTGACTGTGTAGGCCTGTCTTCACACATAATCAATAGCGATGTATAATGTCTGCTCTCCAGCACTCTTAATAACGAGCCTCAAACAGCCAAGTTCTCATTTTGTTTGGCTGGGAAAGAATAACAAGGTTGTTAACTACAAGGGTTACATTGATTAATATCCCTCTTTGCCCATCAATGGATGATTCTCGGTAATGAGGCGTGCTTTGCTGGAATCGATCAGGGTTCATGGGAGTGATGAAAAAAATGTCTGGCTGATATCAGAGGCATGAAATAGAGGACAATCATAACAGAGGATGAGCCCAAGCTTTTTCCAGAGGCTGTAACTGGATGTAGTAGAGGCAGAGATAACAGGATGGAGAAAAAAGATTATGCATTCACTGATTCTATTTTCTGCCCAAACTGCAGTGAATTTATACAACTAAACCCTCTGTGTACAAAAATCAACCGTATGTGGGCAGTCTGCTCCCATCCCACATCCTGCTTGTGGACAGATTCATAATGACTCATTTGATTAGTAGCCAGAAGTGATTATACATATGGCGGATAATGCATGCTGTACCTTCAGATGAATCCGCTACCTCTCATAAAATTCAGCCAAGTGAGGCATATGTTTCCACATTCAAACAAGAAGTCACACTTTTGTTGTTATTTTTAAGTGGGTCAAAAACAACCTGACAACATTCTGCTTTGGCTTCCATCCCTCTCGAGGTGAGGGGGAGATGCCATGCTGATCATATAATCCCCACCTCCTCCCCTTTCCGTACGCCGATTCCTGCCTGTCTCTGTGACTGAAGCAGACACCGGTGGCGGGCCAGATGGTGCGTGTTACACTTGTTTGGCTGTCATGCGACTGTTATTTATACGCCACAGAGGCAGCAGAGGCAGCAGAGGCAGCAGCAGCAGCGGGCCTCCCAGACGGGAGCTTTTGTTTCGGAGCTTGAAGAGAAGAGAGGAGGCGAAAAGCAAGGAATGAGCAGGAGACAAAAACAAATGTCCCTATTAGATTATCACCTCAGCCCCTGTGGAAGCACTCTCTCCTCCTGTCTTGTGTGTGTGTAAGCTCTGCTAGTGTGGGTGTGTGCCCCCCTGCTGCCAGGAACAGAAAACAGCAGTCTGATATCTCAATATCACTGGTATTAGCCCGGGAAAGAGGCCATGGATCATTTTAATGCCAGCTCGTGTTCAGAAAGCCCCGAGTGGCAGATCGATGATACATGTCCCCCGGCCACCTATGACACCTACCAGCCACACACACACAGACCTCAACCCGATCCTGAATTCCCTGCCATTTTAGTCAGTGACACACACACACATCCCTCCCCTACCCACCCAATAAACTGTGAGAGAAAGCAATATCTCTTTTGAAGGCAGAGGAATATGATTAAAGCTTCTGCGCTGCTGCTATCATCCCATGAGCCGTTAGCAGCGAGCAAAATGAAGCAAAGTGAATTACCTCCAGCTGTCACCGTGTAGCCTGCAGACTCAGAGTCAAGGGCCTGTAATGTACCAGGCATTGTTGAAGCTTATAATGACAGATAGAAGTCAAAGAAAGCTCACTGGGTCTCTGTGAGAGAGAAAAAAACATGTTATTGGGGGGGGGAAGTGTCTGCAATTGTTTTCGTTGTTTACACGGAGAGAAATACTGAAAACGCTTTTATTGCTGAAGTAAAGAGGGCACAAACAACCTAACATTTAATAGATGTGGCAACAACATACTATATAATCTCCTATATAACATAGCAACAACGGAAAACTGTTGGTGTCAACTTTTTGGAGCACTGTACCATAAATCCTCCAGCTAATAATCGTGCCGGTCTTTATTAGATGATAGTGAAGTAAACAATATTTTCTGCAAAGGAAAAACATGAAGGCTGTATGTAAAGATAAACAACATATCACTACCTCCTACTGTTGTACAAAAAAAGAAGCCAAAGTACCCAGCGACAGACTTTCACCATAGTATCCAGAGAAGTATGATTTAACTCTCTAAACTACAGCAGAGTTGGTGAAATCTGCATCGTCAATACCTGGAACTGGGTTTTTTTGTTTAACATGGGGAGCACAGCATTCAGAAATGTCTCAGATTACATAGTTGAAAACAGGACCCCAATGACTACACCTGCAGCTGACATGTTTATAATACACAGAGACGAACATACCCTTTAATGTCTGTTAATTCTCCTTTGAATTCCAATAAAAAATGGTGAGCTTTCTAGTGCTGTTTGGACAGGAGAAGTACTTAAACACATGGATTATCTCTTCATTTGTTATGATTTTGCTCTTGGTGTTGGGTTGACATTGTCATTAAGTCTCAAAAGGCTCTCATTGTGAGTTTATGAAATCATAACATATAAAAAAAGACAGCAACATTAGGGAAAACATTCAGCTATTTCCCACATGCCATTTACTCAGTTATCATTTGCTACATCCAGAGAGCGGTTGACACATTGCAGAAAGACAGACTGTTTATGAACACTATCATTAGAAAGTGTTCACTCTGTCCTATTTAACAGCCAAGGATTTTTCAGTCTTTTAAAGATAACAATACAGCTCACATCAAACAAAATATCATCAGCTCAGGCTGCTATGCTAATCGGTAGCAGCAGTGAGATGAGAGGAGTGTCAGACAAAATGAAAGAGAATGAGATGGAAGGAAGCAGAAGAGTATAATGTGAGTAGATTGCAGCCAGCTCTGTGATCCCTGTCGGTCTTTGTTTGATTGCAGCCTTGTCAGCATGCCTTATACCGGCTTTCTTTTTTTTAATGTCTGTGGACAATGTAGAGGTTTAGTGTGTGATCAGCACACAGGGATGAAGCAGGTAGAGATGCCTTATTAAACCACAGGAAGCATCAGCATTAAAAAGAGGGTGTAGGCAGAAACCAACACAAAGGCTGTTACAGCAGTTTGCCCTTATGGAGGCAGTGTGTTGATGAATTAAGTCAAATGAAGTAGGACAGGGACTCATTGTGCCACAGTGACAATTAAAAGTGCCGTGGGATTCAGCCATGATAACATCAGTCTCCCCCTTTACATTCATTAAACAGGAGCAATCATTGTGATTGACATAATGAGTTCTTCTGGAGAAAAGAAGATCATGTGACGTCATTACTCGACCTTTCCGCTACAGTCTAGTACTATTCTCCAGTTGTCACTTTCTTGTGTCTTCAAAATGAAAGATTTAAGGATTGTCAGAAATATGTAAATTAGTTCTCTGAGGTAAAAGAATTAAGCATGTTCAGGCTTGTCAGTATAGACATGACAAACTGCAGTGATAAAACATTGTTGTCCCAGAATTCAACAGAAGAAACATGAACCCAGTTATGGCAGAAAAAAAACTAAACTGAATAAAAGAGAGTAGAATAATTTGACTGTATAGTGAAATAAAGTGATAAACATTAAGATTCTGGATGCTGTTCAAATATTTAAAAAACACCTGTACTCTTGCATACAAATTACAAATACGTCAAGCATGAAGATGAGTGTATATCATATACTGTTTACAGTTCGATGTAATTTAGAACCACTGATAATGACAGGAATTGTTGCATCTCAAATGTGAAGTTGTGTCATGAAGTAGAAAGGGCAAAAGTAATTAAATCCCAAAGTGATGTTCTCCAACCCTCACTGACACATGTAGCATGAGGATGCCTTTGCCAAATTATTACAATATATTAATATATACTATGACACTAATTGGCATCAAACAAGTGAACAATTCTGGCCTGTTATTGAAGTTACTTCAAAACAGCAGAATTTTACTGTGAATGCTGGGCATACAAATTTACTTACAGGAGACTTACAATAAAATACAGAGTGTAAGCCATACCATCACATAAGGATGTAGTCCGTTTTTGAGGTCTCCCTATGGGACAAAAGGTTTTAAACTGCCTTCCCGCGTGACGATTGCCATTGGGTTCAGCAAAGTCAACAATGTGCAGTTTCTGTGCACCTGTGTAGCTCTTACTAGTCCTATCTGTTTGCGCAATGTGGAGTTAAAATCTTGCTAGCTACTAGTAAGGTAGTTGAACTCAGCTTGGGGTTACTTACATTTTTGTGGTGTTATGAGCCCACTGTTCAAGGCCAATTCACCTCGAGTCACAACATCTTGGTCAATCGTCGTCTTAAAATAAGGAGTCTTTTTGATCAAACCAGCACTTCACAAGGTTTATTTACTAAAAAGTATACCAGCATCTTTTCAAATGTATGATTATGACCTTATGAGGGATAAAAGCTGTTAAAAATGGGGGACTGCCAGCCTGGTATGTGACACTATGAATGACACATACTATTGTTTTGCTGCAGAAAGCTTGCATTACACAACAAATGGGGGTGAATTTTTTATTGATGTCAGGTTGTGTGCAATGGATGAAGGTGGTGGCTGCACTGGTGGTCATGACAGCACAAGTTTGTGACAAAGCTTTAACTAGTATAGTGCCATCTTCTGGGTATAATACCGTAATAAGGTCAAAAGTTGGCTTCTTCAACCTCTCCATTAATTCTGCACTCACTATTATCACCCAGCTGTTTTAAATGCTTGATATCGATTGGTCCATACCCTATGACGACAGTGATTATATCTCAACAGCAAAAGTGACAGTATAGGGCAACCTGATCTTGCACTTTCTGTCAAATGAACCTGCTGCAAAGAGCACAGCACATTTCACCTCTGCCTGTTGACACTGTGGCAAATATAGATTGTGGCAAAAAGTTTCTTCTAGTCTCCGGATGGTGAACTTGGAAAACACGTTGCATGCAGTGATAAACCTACAAAGACTTACCAATCAACCAGCTAGTGAGGGGAACATTGAGGCTTTTAAAATACATCAGGAGTCACACTTCACTGAGATATTGAACTCAACAATTGTACTCATCTGTGCTACATGTGTAAAAACAAAGGTGAACTGGATTTCCTAAGCTGGTGGTTTTTCCTTTGAAAGAAAACTGAAAAAGTTTTTTCTATGAGATTTAAAAATGATAATATGTCAGTGCTGTGTTCACAGCTTGTTCTGCAGCCTGCAGGGGTCAAAGAATACAGTTGTTACTGCTCTAAGGTGTTTTCAGGTTTAAAGAAACCTTTGCTTACTGTTGCTAGGAGACAGCCAGGAACAGAGGTCTTCTGTGTCAAAGTTTGGCACTTTTAACATCAAACCCTCCACCACAATGTGAGGTTTTGTGTGCAGTATCAACTCATACCTTGTTAAAAAAAAAGTGTTTGACCAAAGAAACGGACCTTTTTGGTTTTATTCTCAGCCTCACTATTTGTCATGAGGAGGATCTGGAGCTCAGAGCAGCTTTTCATAACAATCGATATGCAATTTTAAGCTTTTGCAAAGTCGAAATGATGCAATTATAACAGTGGAAATGAAACACAGTTTTACATTAATTGGAAAATCAAAGAGTTTGCCATTGTGTGCTCTGCAGTAATTCAGCAGATTTCACACTTATTCTCACAGGAGCCAAATCCAAAACTACAAAGAGGCCGCCAAGCAGCTTGACAATGATCTGAGTTTACAGGGATTAACCTTAAAATGATGCTTAAACCCTTCACCACCACCTTTTATCAGAAGAAATGTAAGATAAAATACTTCAGATAATCCTCCTCATGTAGCGCTGAATAGTTTTGAGAAAGGTGTGCATGTTTTCATAAAAGGCTACAGATGATTCTTCACCGTTTAGAGGGGTTGTTGGGGAGCACTTTGTGTTTTCATTTTTGGCTCCATCCATAGGGATGGTGTGTGGTGTGGCCCTCCAGGGTGGCCCGACGGAGGTGTTTATTCAGCATGAAATGAGGTGAGGCCTAAAAATACATGAGGGTTGGGGGGGTGCTGGGCGGGGTTAAATGGTTGGCCTGCCATTCAAATAGCCACAAAATGAACAACGCCGCCTCATTAGCTGCTTGATATGGAAGCTGGTCCATCTGGAATAGCAGGCAGAGGAAGTGGATGGACTGGGACTCATGAAGAGAGAGAGAGAGAGAGAGGGGGGGGGGGGGGGGGGGGGGTCAGCAAGAGCTGAAGGATATACAGATGGACTGCATGACACAGACTCATACACAGCACAGCATCAGATAGAGAAGCTCACACAGAGATGATCTTATAAATTGATAATGACAAAGACAAGGTCAAAATCAGACACAACAAACACACAGCAGATAAACTACAGACAGAGATACACAGAGAGACAAATAGAGAGATGCAAATAGTCCCCTGCCATCGGTTGGTGTCGAGACATCGTCAACCAAACAGCATGATGGCAGATTTATGTCCTATCTTTTTTCTTATGGAAAAAGACTTTAAACAGTATCTTATCTGTATTTTTAGAAAGACTCAAACAGAATAATTTAAAATCGTTATTTCCATGGATGCCAAAGGTCTGTTTTTAAGAGGTTTGCTGTTTGATGCCCAAATCTTTCAAACTTCATGCTCCCAGTTTGCTCCCAGTGGCTTGTATTTTATTCATTGAATTTTACAATGGGAGCCTTGTTGAGATAAGGCAGCAGCACAACTCAACAGTAACAAACAGTACTACACATAACAAACACAAACACAGGTGAACATATCCAGGGTCTCATAGCTGAGAGTCCATCAGTCAAAACATTGAGAACATTGTCCATTTTCATCCAAAGCTACAGGAGCAGATTACCTAAAACCTATTTTTCCCATTTCAAGATGCACTGGGTACTGACAGCAAAACTAAGGTCAGGACTGTAGCTCCCAACATTTTGACAAATGACTTTAGTTACATAAATAAGGAGAGAGCAAGTCAAGAATGGCCTCATGAATAAAGATATTCTAGTGATTTGGTCTAAGAGGTGGACAATGCAGGCTTGGCAACTCAGGCATTTAGGGTTGAATTAGGGCCATAAGATTTGAGATAGTACACCTATCCCCTATCTTGATATACAGTGTAAAGGGAATGAATGAAGTCATTCAGAAGACGCATGGATAGAACCATCACTTTAGGCAATAAAAGGTATACAAGTGCCAGCAACAAGTTTTCTTTTTTTCCGCTGGATACGAAACTTTAAGGACAACCTCTATTAAGAATCCAAGGTGTTTATGAAAAGATACAGACTCAATAACATCACCCTGAGAAGTAGTAATATGTGGCAGGTAAAGGGGCTTTGTCTTTGAGTCTTGTCTTATCAGGGTTCAAGGTCTAACTTTATGGCATGAGCTATGGGGACTCAAATGATATCATTGGTATACTTGTATGCATTGTGCCTAATTCCTCTAAATTCAACCTGTTTAGTAGAAATGTTTGAAGCTACAACAGCCAGGTCAGTTTCAACAGACAGGTCAATAGTGCCCTATGGAAAGGGGGTCACAATCAACACAGATTCATCCATTCTGACATCGGCTTCAATATTAAGACTGCATGATGGGTAATAACACAAAGGAGGAGGACCCTTGGCAAACAGATTGAAACAAAAAATTCCTTGAATTTCTAGAAAACGAAATTAAAAAAAGGAAAAAAAAAACACAGAAACCACAGGAGCACAAGAAGGTAAATCAGGAGGCGGGAAAGACTCAAAGAAGGAGCAATGATTCAACACAAAAGGGAGGAGACACAGAAACTAAATACTCATTAACGAGCAACAGGTGTGAACACAGGATACAGGTGAAACTAATGAGGCTAATCAAAGTGGAGGGAAACACACAAGAGCAGGAAGTAAATCAAGGCACCAACTACAAGGAGCAAGAACTTACTAAATAAAACAGGAAACACTTCACACACAAGGAGTACCAGAACACAAGGGTAAAGAATGACAACTGAATAACAACACTGGGAGAACTAAAACAAGAAGGATTGAAAACTTAACCAAAGTAATGTTGGACTATGTCATGTACAGGTTGTTTTTCTGTGCTTTGTTGTTGAATATTTCATTCAATGAATGTTTCAATGATGGAACAAATCATAAAGTTATTTCATGTTTAAGTCTCTGGTGCCTTCGTCGTTTAAAAAGCAGCTGTTAAACTGTTTCATTGCTTAGAGAGTAGAGTGCTCAAATTTGACCAGAGAGGGATTTTAAAAAGTCAGAAAATCCTGAAGATATTTATTTGAAATGCCAGCAGGAAGCTAGAAAGTGTTTTTTTTTAAGGAGGGAGAGAAAGATATGCCAAACAGTTATAGATGCACCTTGCAGATACTTCACTCCAAAGATCTCCCAACATTTACAAAAACAGAGTATAAGAAGACCAATGAGCACAGACTTGCAGACACATGCATGTACATAACCATAAACACATTAGCATGGATTTAAGCTCTATTTGCACAGGATTACTAGAACCTAGGGGTCACCAATAATTTGAAATAATTGCAGGGGACATCTGTGTGTTTAATCTTGTGTGAGTCCACTATGTCTGCAATATGTAAAGTAAAAATTCCAAGTACATCATCTACCATATTTCAGGACACACAGAAGTCCTCTGTTAATCCTAATCCAGTCTGAGTCAGCATCTCAGTAATTTGGAGCGGTATAAACAGAATATATATATTTAAAGGAGTCTCCAACAGCTTTATCTACCCATTTCCGGACAGAGGTTGCGTTGGACACTGTAAACAAAGGTTTTGAGGGCAATTGGGTGTAAAGCTGAATCATTTCTTTATACAGTATGGAGAGCCGTTTACAGAAAGAGCAACTAAATGCATCAATAGATCCAGATGTGCAGGAGTAACTTGTAAGGTGACATTATTTGCAGCCTGCAATCAGGAAAATGCTGCAAATCATTCTAACTGCTTCATTGACTTTGTATAGTACAAATAGAATATGAACATTAATGGAATTTCACCTGCAAGTTGCACTACGTCGGCTTTTTGTATGAATTCAAAAAGAGTACAGCACCCTGTTTTTTCTTGCCCATTCAGACACTTTCAAACCAATATCTCTGAATGTTGAAAACAGAGGAGGTCTAAAGATAAAGTTATTCATTTTATACAGTAGGCCTATGTGCTATTGTTTTTTAATGCACAATCTTTTTTAACGTTTACTAGATGCGGACATCCAGATGTTTTATGGACTTTAAGCTTCATAACATCCTCCGAGAGGGTTTAACCAAACACAAGCAGCACAATATAAAAATGAGTAAGAGGAAGTTTAATTTTGAATGCCAACAATTAGTAATCAGTAGCCTGTATTTGTTTTGTTTAAACTGAGCTTTTTGGACAGATGGAGGTCTACATTACATATGCCACAGAAGAGCAGACAAGACAGAACACTTGGCAAAAGTAGTTTCGTCCCAGGATGAGGCCAACATTGTTTTGATGAAATGCATGGAAGCAAGCTAGGCTCTCACTGTGGTGTTGAGAAAACACAGCACAGCATCATCAGTCACTATTACTGGCCTGGTATGGAAACTGACATCCAGAAACATGTAAGTTAAGATGTCGAGTAGCCATTCAATTAAAAAGGCTTAAGAAATTCTTGATGACTTTTTTAAATCAAATGAAACCAATTAAAACATTTACATGTAGCCTAACATATCCACTTTACTTCATGTTCTTGCTTGACCCAAAGGTCAATGATATGCATTCATTTAAACTTTGCTTGTCTTCAGGCTGCTTAGTGCCTGGATGGCCTGGCCAAGCGCTCAAGTCTAAAGAAAAAAAGCACAATATAGCCCCATAAAAGTAAGGTCCAAAAGGTTCAAAGTCTTATACAGCTAAATGTGCTGACACACTACATACTTGCTGCACAAATGATACCCATTTAACGTCTACAGGTAACTGTGTCATTTGAACTTGTGTGGAAGGACCCCATGAAGTTAACAGTAACTGAGGGTGATAATCAATACATTTGTGTAATGGATGATTATTTCACAAAGTGGGCAGAGGCCTACCCTCTGAAGAGTAAGTCTGCAGAGGAGCTGACCAACCATATTCTTCATTTTGGCAACAATGTTTGGCCTGAGAACAAAAACTCATTCTAAAACAAGAGAAAGGAAACGCAAGAAGGGAGTTGAGGAGCACTTTGAAGTTAGAGATCTTGTTTTAAAAAAGAACATTTGGGAAGAGCAGAGAAAGGAAGGGAAAATGGCCTCAGACATGCTCAGTCCATTCAAAACCCCTCATCAGACAAATCTTAAGGAGACAGTCACCCTAGCCATAAAGGTAAAAACCCTTCGTTAAATATTTTCTTGCCATATAATCCTTAAAGAGACTAACCTGTTTTGTTTTTTTTATTTAATGCTCCTGAAGATATTTGGGACACAACTGGTCTCTGGTCCAAAGTGGCGCCACATAAACTTTTCACCACACCTGGTGAAGAACTTGAGAGCAAAGTAATCTTTGATTTTCAACTTGCCTCAGATTTCGTTAGCAATTCAAATTGATCAGATTTTTATTTGAGTGTATTTAGATTGTAAATGCAAACCCCACACCGATTTCTAAAAGAGAAAAATATTAACGATACTTTCCAAATAACAGCCATAATTTTGTTTTGGTATTATATGTTTTTTCTTTGCTCCATACCATGTGATCATATCTTAGTACCAAATAAATGAAAATGAGAAAGGGTGCTAGTTCCATTTAAAAGTGTCAGTTTGCATTATTTTATTTTATTATTTTTAACACTAAATTGACAAAATTATCTTTTGCAGCTAGATGTCACAGAGTGGGATATCCTTGCTGGGGCTGTCTGCAAAAATACACATTGCACCCCAGAGGTAAACGCACTCTAATTATTGAAATGAATGGTATTCAAACTTTCAACACTGATAATTTTGCTCTTTAAAAAACACTGCTGACACGTTGCGACCTACTCAAGTCTTCATCAGGGCCATTGTAAGTGGGTTTTTGTCCTTCTCTGGCAGTCTCTTTAGATTGAGGTATATGTTGTGCACATCACTTGTTTGGCAACTTCCTTGTCATCCAAACAGGAAATCTTGTACAGTTATGTTTTTGTCTTGTTCATTTCTAAAACAGAATGTATTACTCAAGGCCATCTTGTGAAATGTCCAAAAACATCTGATTAAATTAAAGCTGCTTCCAAAGGACTGACCCAAACAGAGTCCACCTCCACCTGAATCTGACTACTGAAGAGTAGAAGTGCTGCTGATCCTCCTACTCAACTGATTAGTCTAACTCAACTCAGGTGTGCAAGCCACTGCTGATTATGACCCTGGTGAAGGCCTGAGTAGGTCTCAACATGTCGGCTGTGTAAGATACTTGTCATGTAAAGTAAAGGCATTTTAATCTCACACCAGTAACAGTGTGCCTTGGAGTGTTTGTTGAAGGACAGATGCAGTTGTCAATTTTTGATCAAGCTCAATTGTTCACCCTTCCAACTACCCATTCACAAGAAGAAATAAGCATGCACAGGCCAGGAGTATCGAAGAGCACATGTATGTGATTGACAAACAGCCCAGCAGCGCATCTACTCTTCAGTTGTGAGGGACAAACTGTTTGTGGAACCATTAAGAGCCATCCCAGCTTATATTAAACTCTGTGGGGATACAACAAGGAGAAATAAATAAATCAAGATGTATTGTTGTGTCTTTCATTTGTTACACGCGTCAAACAGTTGTTCAAGCCATAAATGTAACAGAATAATTGTGGTTTGCTTTTAGGGCTTTCAAGCGCAAAAACAAGGGACAGCCTTTCAAGGTGGACATGTTGAACCAAGCTGTGGAGTATTTATTTGCAAGGTAAGAATTTGGACTCTAGTAGGTGTTTTCAAAGTGAATCACAGGGCAATAATAATAGTAATGAAAATAGTATTTTTAATAATAATCTACAATCAAAGGTAGCAGAGCTGGTGTTATGTCACTGCTCTTTGAATGAGCCTTCTATAACTTATTTGAGATTAGAAATGGCCAGGAGACTACTGCAAGGTTCTGGTCTGCAACTATTCTCAATTAGATATCAACTTTATGAGGCATTGGCCTTTATTAAATCCTCTTCAAATCTGGAATCCTTTTCATAGACAACCTCACAAACCTGTGCCATATGTGTGGAGAAGAGGTAACTTCAGAAAGAGACTCCGGAGAGGCAGACAACTCTGAGGTGAATGGCTTCTTCATGATATGTTAGTCAAAAAGGACATCAGAGATATCTGTGGATACACTTACAGGTAAAGGAAGCTCTCCCCAGGCAACTGGAGCTGCACTTCTTTCACATTTGTCATGCATCATTCTCAAAATCACCTGACAAAGTATCCTCCCAATTAGGCGCCCTATTTAAGCTGCAAGATTTACGGTCGCTGCCTCTGCTTTGCCAATGCCACTGCAGCCCTGCACCAGTGCTGTGCTCAAACTATCAGGCCCTCCACCTGCAGGCTATAAAGGGGTTTAATATATTATGTCATCACTCCTTAATTTCTACATGTAAAGATAATCTGCAAGGATTGACGAGGATAAAGGCCAAATACAAACTGCTGAAATAAAGTTTTGATAAATACAAAATGAGCTAACTGACCAAAATGTCAATAAATAAGACTGAATTACAGAATTACAATCACTGATGTCAGGTGGCAATAAACAAATCATCAGAGGTCTCCAGGTGAAACTAATCCCATGTGAACAGTGGTTTAGAGTCACACAGTCATATTAGAGAGAAAGCTGTGGGTACAGACCTTCATACAAAGACAAACAGATCAGACTCCTATTTACCACAAAGCAAAGAGCAGAGGGCGGAGTGAAGTCTGGTGACGTGTAGCAGCAGATGGCTGGTCTCCTCCTCTCCTCTTCGGTCTCACTCCTCTGCCACCTGTGGAGGAGGACACACGCTCTTCGAAAATCGTCCCCCCTCCCCGAAATCCAGGATGCAGGTCATTTATCATGAAGGGAGCAGGTCACCTCAAACAAAAGTTTGCTGGCTCTTCGCATTTCTCTGCACTCGTAACACATATTGAGTTTGAAAGTTGCAGTGACATCGACCGGAGTTTTTCTTTTTAAGCAAATTATCTCAGATTTATTTTAGTTCACCAAAATATGCCATTCTTTCATTTTCAGTGAAATTAAAAGCTAAGCTAGAAACAAGACCTAAACAATTTCTATTTGCCCTGTCATGAAACAAATATATGATTATGAACTTTATTTTCACATATTTTTCCTCTTAAATAAGACTAAATGTGACTGGAGCAAAGGATCTGTGCAGAACTCAGAGGTGGTGACAGGGTCAGAATAACAACTTTTCAAGAAATCCTTTCAAAGTCTACATCCCTTCACAGTGCACGGTCTTCTCTTTCCTCCCTCTTCTTTCTCTTCTGAGCCGGCCAAAGCCATGCATTGGCTCCGCTTCTCTCCAGCTGAGTTGATGTGGTGACAGGCCTTGAGAGGCAAGGATACACAGTGTCCTTATTCTGTCACCTTCCCCCATTGGCTTTGACTGGCCCTAACACATGCATTCAAACCCCTACAGCACAGCCAATAAATCACTGTCTTCTGATACAATGCAGGGGAAAGTTTGCTCAAGGAGCTCAGCTCCGACATTATCAGTTTTTGGTCCTGATCTATTTTGGTCCTCTCCTTTCTGTTGCTCGATGTCTGACATGAAAGGAGAGATTTGACAGTGGCTCAAACTGTGATGAAAATTGTGATGCTCTTTTCTGCATTAATGGTTTGAATAATAATCTTACCGATCTGGATCCGTGTGTCGGCTCATTTTGGCATTTCATTCACTGAAGCTTGCTCTCACCTCTGAGCAATGTGCTACACAATTATACACATTACACACTTACTCACTCATTGTTCATCGTGACCTTTTGTCACGTAACTTTGAGAGGAAAGTGACACTTCATGTTCTATCTTCAGACCATCTCTTGAGAGGCGTCATGGCTGATGTACGCTCCCCCGGGTACACATGTCCTCCTCCTAGAGCCACCCATTAATCTCTGAGCACCTCCTCAATGCAAACCGTTCCTGTTGAATGAGCTCTCTCAATCAACCTCATAATGTCTGCAGTGACAGACTGACAGAGCTGCGGAATGACCATAACTCATTCTACTTTGCAGTGTGTCCATGGTGTAATTACAAGCCAGTCATAGTCTATCTGTGTTGGTTATGCATTTCTTGATGGTAATTTTGTATCTCTGTTATACTTTTGTTTCTATTTGTGATCATTTGTGTCTCTTTGACACTCTTTTAACTATTTTTTGTTCAAAACAAGTTGCGTGGACAAAGCTTTTCTTATGATACATTCTGAAAATCTGAAAAAGTATGAGGTTGGTGTAAGGCAGTAAATAGCAGTATAATCTGCATATCATATGGCTGTCTGTGTGCCAGACCTTTTCGATGTATAGAAAACACATTTCATTCATTAACATTAGATTCTGACTTTTCCCTGGTGTGTCTTTAAACTATCAATGTGCTGTGCATCATGCATGTGCAACTTGCCTCTCTTAGCAGAGAGACGCTCTCATTAATTCTGATGCAGTGGGATTACTGCAGGTGTGGAATAAACTCAACAATACATGCAACCCACCCACCATTCATCATAACTTTAACTAACCAAACATCTTGGACTCAGTGGTTAAGCTCATTTAGAGGCTAACATTACCATTAACTTGCTAACAGTAACATATTCAATAATCCAAGTAACTTTAGCATCTCACTTAGTTTTGTAGATGCATCTTAGACAAGTGTGAACGTGTTGGTTTGTCCCAAGCAGCAACCTCCGGCCGCAAGAATTGAAGCCTATGCAGAAGTATTACAAACTGCAGTTCATTGAGTGTCCACTTGAGGCTGGCTCTGGAAGTACCGGAAACCACATACACACAAATTCCAAAAAGCCGATCTTTACAGCAGAAATAAACATGTTTACAGCCTGGTACAAAAGACAAGTGTAGTCTGGATAGCTCATTTCTCGAACGGCACACACTGTATGGGGGATGAATTTTTTTCTCACATGGCAATTTGGAAGATATTAAGGTTACGAGTTTTCTATCATAAGAGGCACAGCTGACTTGATTGACAGGCGGGAACACTGTAGCTGTTGGCTAGGAGGCTCAAAGTCTGCCTCTTTACCTCAACAGAAGTTAGGTTCTTCAGCATATCCAATATGGTTCCCACCCAAGATTTGCTTAAAAACAGCGCTTTAGAAACAGGCAGGTGACTTCACGGATACTATGTCCATTATTTATACAGTCTATGGTTTGTCCCTGTCTTATCCTCTATGTTCTTTTTACACATCAAACAATTTGCAATGCTCTTGTTTGAATCCGTTGTAACATCTTTGAAAGCACAGCACATGATTTGTGACAAATCTTAAGGCATCCTTGCTGGAACTGTTGCTAAACAAGATGAGATGTAAACAGTAAATGGACTTGTACTTATATAGCGCTTTTCTAGTCTTTCTTACCAGTCAAAGCGCTTTACACTATTACTCGTCACATTCACACCACATTCATACACTGATGGCAGAGTCTGCTATAGTAAGGGACCATCAGTATTAGCTATTTTCGTTTGTGCACAAAACCGTTGAGCAAAAGTAGGAGCAATTTGCTGTCTAGCCACTTTGGCATGTGACTGCTGGAGCTGGGATCGAACCGCCAATCTTTCAATTGAAAGCCGACCAACTCTACCCACTGATCCACAGCCCCCAATGTGAAGGCACACGCAGTTGTGTCCGCCTTTGCTCAAAACTGATTGATCAGTATGGCCTTATCTGAAAAACTATTAATGAATAGGATCAAGTCCCCTTCTCCATCCCCAAGTCCTATAGTAATAAGTAGTAAGTGCTCGAGTCTAAGTTTGACATATCAGTGCTCTAAGTCAAGTCACGAGTCCTGACTGGCAGGACTCCTGTCTGAGCCCTCAATACTACAACACTGGCCCTGAACAGAACTTTTAGGGATTCCAAGTCTCTTTATGTTCATTTTCATCCTGCTGTAGTTGTATTGCATGTCTGATGTAACTGTGCTCCTGGGTGATTGCATTGAATATTGTTCTGTTTGTTTATACTCTTTTTTTACATAGTGGTAAATCTGTTTGTTAATTTTACACCTGTCATTTCAAACTCATTTGATGGTTTTTCATCCCTGTTTCTGAATGTTTTTTAATGTTTTATTTCTTTTTATGCCTGTTTTCATATCTGCTGTTGTCTCTTCGTGCTCATTTGCAACTTATTGTGGTTATTTTGCATTTCTGATTTAATTTGTTTTTCCAATTTAACATATTTGGGGTTAATTTGGAACTCTGTGGTGGTTTTGCATGTCTTTGAAGCTATTCAGTATTTTATTTGTTGTAATTGCTTGGGTTGTTTTGTTTTGTAGCTATTTTGCATACCCTACTGTCTTTGTGTATTAACTCTACATCTCTTTTCTTGTGACGTCTTATCTTTGTGGCTGTTCTACAACTATTAGTGACCAATTTAAGTCCCTTTGCAGTAAACTTGAATCTTTCTCATCATTTCTTGCTTTTTCAATGGTTTTGTGTCTCTTTGTAGTTATTTGGTTGACTTATGAACACAAAATATCAAGATTCCATGGGTAGAAAAGCTCAGGCCCTTAGGTCTGTGCCAGTAGGTTGGCTGAGTAATGCATCCACGACTGTACCCCATTACTCATGCTCTGTAAAGAGTAAAGCTGAAATGTTGAAAGACACAGAAGGACTGAAACCTGGCTAGCATCGACCATCAACTTGTCAATATGAAGCTCCTCTGCTATGATGGATCTGGATGGGATAAAAAATGGTTGTCAAACTGTGATGATTGAAAGCTTTTGGCACTGGAATGTCACTGAGAGAAAACTGGGCATCGGAAATGATTGCATAGGTAGAAATGAAAACTGATTGGATAGAAAAATATATTTTTTTGTCAGCAAATCAAGCACTTTTATGCAAATTCTTGTGAGCAATTTTTCATATTTTCACACATCTGTCATCTCAGTCAGACCTCAAACATCCAGCATGCAAAAAGGGAGTGCTTGCCAGACTGCAAGGAGCCAAAGGCAGTGATTTGCATAGAAAATAGAGAGCGTGATTGGCTGAGTGATGAATAAACAAATAAAGTTGGATGTGAGGCTTTAGAGTTGGACCTCAGCAAAAACAATTTCATCGAGCGAGATTGAAATTTGGGCAGTAATGAGTTAATAGAATTTGTCAAGTCATTGCTTCAACAAATATTTAGCCTGTGTAGAACAACAGCAATTATTGCAGGGCCTGATAACTGGTTAGCACTCCCTTGAAACTCTGTTTGTTTTGGTAGTTTTAGGCTTATTACAATAAAAGTCAATGAGGTGTTTTACTGGGAGGAAATAAAAATAGAGAAGCAAAGTAGATGGGGCATCTTCATTGGACTACCAATAAACACAGCCGTGTATGAGTGTACTAAGTCTATGCATTTTCCTCTTTCATACACACATGAATGCACTCACACATAAAAAAAACACACAATGAGTATTGCTCTGCAAAACAACTTCTTCCAATTGTTTTTACATCTTAGCTAAAGAGTTGCTCGCATTCCGCACATTTTATTTTACTTTATCTTTGTTCCCTCTGTCAGTCTAAGGCTGCTCACAGGGTTTACCAGCTTAAACAACCACTTTCACTCACAAATATACACATCAGTGGTTGGTTCACCTTAAACAGGGTCAAGAAACGTTCCATGGATTTTAGTGCTCAAGTTCAGACTGGGATTTGGTTGCCCCCAATCACCAGTCCTACCCCTCAACCACAGAGATAAGTTACAACTCTTGGTAATAGATGCCTTCATCTAAGGTGTGAACCATAAAATGTCACAAAATTCTACACTATTAAGGTAAAATTGCAGTTTTCGATCCAAGGAACCACTTTCATATTGCATACCATTTTGTAACACAGTGGCCAATATATTTCAAAAAATTAGGACGCTGGAAGTTTGGCAGAGAAACCATTGATAATTAACACTCTGATGAACACATATTTTGTTGTCGTTAAGACGAAACAAAAATGTTATTAGACTGCAGGACATTCAAAATCCATGAAAGTTTCCCCCACTCTGCATCTTATTTATCTGTCTGTCAAATACAAGCAATGCTTTCCTGTAACAGCTGATGCTAACGCAGAGTAAACTTTTTCACTTGAACAAGTGTGCTGCAGGAAAAAATTCTCACGCCTCCATGCACTGATGATATTTTTCACAGATGAATGTCTGTGACAAAGTCATAGCCTGCTTAAGTGACATCAGTTTAATATTTGCCATTGTCGTTTTTTGCTACAGTTAACTTTGATAGCTCGGTGTCAAAGCCTTGATTGAGCCTATTTGGGGATATGTCAGACAGCATATATAAGGCGTGATCAACTGTTATTTATCAAAGATGATAAAGAGTTAAAAGAGAGAAAACATTCTGACTCAAAGTAATTACTTTTTTGTCGTACTAAAACTGGACTAAATGTTTAGAGTTTTTGTGATCTTAAACTAGATCAAAACTATAAAGGGCCAACATGGGACTGGAACTAATACACTTTTCATTGATGACATGCATCAGAGCAAAAAAATGACGATAGCCTCTGTGCATGTGCCACCCACTCCACTATCAAAACGAAACATAAATCCCATACACCAGTGATATTGTAATTGTGTTAGGCACAAAGTGCATATAACTTTTTACGTGTCAACTGAGGACATGGACAGGTCTGACAATGAACTGACAAAGAGGGGAGGAAACACAGAGACTAAATACACACTGGTGACCAGCAATGAGACACAGGTGAGACAACAAGGCACAGGTGAGGACAATGAAAGCAGGACACACAATCACAAAGGAGGGAAAACAAAGGTAGTGATGTAAATGTCTGTCATGTCTACATGAGATTCCAGGATTATTTTCTGCAAAACGACAAATAATTACCTGAGCTGACTTTGTTTAAGTCTTGAAATACTCAGGTCTAATCATGGTTTTTCTTTTGTTGTTTGTAGCTACCTTTAATGATCAGATAAGAGAAAAGATGGATCCTGTGTTTTTCTCTCCATGGGGAATAAAACAGAGCACTTTGGAGCAGATAGTGTTACTTAATTAAGTCTTTTATTTTAAGCTATACAAACACATTAAGACTCACAGACCAAAACGACAATGTGTGAATTCTTAAATTGAGTGCTTCTGCCTTTTCAATCCCTTTACACTGGTGAATATTTAAGAGTAGAAAGAGATCCAATTTGCCAAAAACAATTAAGAAAAGAAGACCAGCACAATGTGAAATGTATTTAGGTCAGCTTGATGTATTTTTTTTTTTCCCACACTAGAGAGTCTTCCTTTTTTGTAAGATTTTAACCATGCTTCAAGTGAAAACACAAGATCACCCAGGAGAGCGGGGGCCCACAGCATTCCCTATCTATTTAACGCTGACACTCAGGGCCTTTAAAGTTTGTTTTGTGTCAGCGAGGCTAAGAGACCAACACAGTGGTTTAAAAGAAAGAACACAAGAGGAAGGAAGAAGAAACTTGGTGTAAGGAGGCCTAAAAGTGCAGGGCTGTTCTACTTAAAGAGCTTTAAATAGGGTGATCCACCAGAATGCCTTGCCCTCATCTGTCTCTGCTCTGGTTGAAGCACCATGGGATAAACCTGGGACTGAGCATCATGGGTAAGTGGGTTGGGGTGTGGACATAAGGGCAGTTCATGTCATCCAGAGGAACAAGTTAGTCTTACCCTTATTGTGCCCGATGAGTTCTCATCCTAGGTTGTCATATTCAAACACTTTAAGGTGCCATCTCAGATGCAGAGGGCAGCATGAGTTTCCTTCATTTCTCACATATTATTCACATGAAAAGAAAGATTTAGTTAGGTGAAGATCAAAAAACACAACATGGATAAGTATATGAAAAAAAATACTTCTGTGTATTAAAATAATAAGTCAATGTTGACTCAAGGTTTTATACAGGCCTCGAACTATCAGTTTCCCTAACCACCATTTAAAGCTTTATTAGCCTTTATCACCCACAGCACTTGCTCCAAGTCTTTGATATTGCTATCAAGGGGTTTTCAAAGTAAGCCTGGAGGTTCTTATTCAAACGCCAAAGGGTACCTTATGCATCTGTACCACTAACTGTACATAAAAATGGAAGCTGTGTCTCTACCTCCTTCCACAGTAAAAACAATAAAGTGATGCAAAAAAACTGCAACAGGGGCTGACAACTGACGCATTTGGAGCCAAAGTCTGACAGGTAGGGGTCCACCCTTGGACGTCCTGTCCCTTTACCCAAGCAAAACGCACATTTAACTTACTTATATGATAGCAGAGATCCCTCAGGTTGGTACAGCTTACTGTGTAACAGATTCTTGAGACAGTGTTGGTAGTATTTGTTACATTTTTTCCTCATTCCCTCTCTAGCCTGCTCGCAGCGCATGCTCAGGAGCAGCAATAATCTGCTTAACAGTCAACCATCATGTTACACCTTTTTTTATATAGCCTCAGGTAACTATAGTTTAAACTAAACTTCACAGGAAAATGAACACCTTGGACATGAATAAGTACGACAGAAGCAACTTCAATGACATAAACCATGTTTGAGAAACATGTATTTGATGTGTATTTTAATTTCAAAGTTCAACACAGGTCCCATCTATTTGTATGAAGGAGGTGGGTTGCCAGGCAGTGGGAGAAGCTCTGAATGTTTTGGCATCATTTTTGGGCAGCTGTCATGTTGTCAGTCTTCTTAGACAGAATGGTCCGTACTATACATTGTATAAAAAGAGAAACTGCAAGTCGTAGAAGCCACCATCATGTCACCCATCAGTACTTTAACTTCCCTTTTGATTCACGGATGTATCAGTGTTTTGGTGGTAGACATCCTGTTCTTTTGTGAACAGACATGAACGTATAAAGACGAGTGAGTTGATATGAATATTATTTCTTCTGGTTGACAGGCCACTCGGGTAGCAAGTTGTGATTTACAGATAGACACCCTTTACCCATAGTTAATTACCTTTATTTTACAAACCCATATCTTGCTGTGTTGAAAAAGACTTCAAAACAGCAATTGAGACTGTTGACTTAATACCTTGAGGGAAAAGCAGGCAGGACACCAGCTCTGATCTGTTGAAAATGTATTTATCTCTACAAACAGAAATCTGCATGCAAGTGCAGCTAACAATCTACACTAGATCATACATTTAAACTTAAACGACTAAGTTGCTCTACCTTGTGTAGCAAAAACCCATCAGCGTTCAGACGGCAATGGCAGAAGTAAATCACAAAAATGTGGTTTCTTTTTGGGGTTCACACCACTGAAATTAGCTAGGATGAAGCCTCTGTGTGTGTATTGTTGAGCTGAGACCTACTGTTAATTGAAACAAATTAATTGGTGCTATTTCATGGGATGTAATGGACCAATAAAGGACAGTGTTTACATGGCAGATGTGAATGCTGGATGGAAAAGGTAGTCTTGGCTGAAGTCATTTTTATAAATGCTGGCTTACACAAGAATTTCTGAAGAGTTGGCATCCATTCCCAGAGGCATATAACTCATTGC